>NC_048233.1:47811723-47927155 GCF_002007445.2 Ailuropoda melanoleuca | reverse complement strand
AAAAAAAAAAAAAAGTGATAAAAAAAAAAAAAGAAATCTACTCCACACCTTGTAGGAAGGGAATTCATTCCCTGGGCAAACATTTACTGAGCACCATGTTTCTAGATACTGGTATCCCTCAGATGAAGGAGACCCTGACACTGTCTTTTGATACCTTATAACCCACCTTTTCTTTTTTTTTTTTTTAAGATTTTATTTATTTATTTGAGAGCAAGAGTGTGTGTACAAGCTGGGGGAGGGGCAGAAGGAGAGAGAGAAGTGGACTCCCCACTGAGCAGGGAGCCTGACATGGGACTCATCCCAAGACCCTGGGATCATGACCTGAGCCACCCAGGCACCCTAACTCACCTTTTATATGCATAAATTGGGAATCTCAAACATTTGCTAATTAATAAAGTTTTCATAATGGTGTCATTATCTATCGGTCCTATTTTGTCTGGATTGTATTATTATCCATAAAGCATTACTGGCTTATGCAATGAATATTTTGCTTAAACCTATTTTATAAAAATGAGTAGAAAGCAGAAAAATAAAATGCTAATACTTATGACTATTTGAGTAAGAAAAGATGGAAATTATTAGGCATGCTAAAAGCAGCAAATATGTGGCCTCAATTAAATTTTTATTGGACATAGGCTGGTCGACTATTTAATTATAAATGTAAGAAACAAATTTTTTCAAAATGCAGAGATGTGGCAACAGAAAAAATAGATCCATAAAATTGTGAATTGAAAAATCAGCATCAAGAAATGTCCCAGAAATCCAAAGGCAAAGAGGTGCTTTAGTTCCATAGCTCTGCCAAGAGGTATACATACAGCTTGTCGCTTGATCCCTCTATAAGGGGAAAAAGGAGACTGATGCTTAACTTTCTCTTGAGAAAGTCAGTGTACGATCTCATGTTTGATATCCTACCAAATCCCTTGAAAAAGCACCTTTAGCAAGCCCTTTCCAACATTAAAATACATTTCTTCTGACTAGTGAATGTCCTTCCCAATAAGCAGAGAGAGCTAGAATTTGAAGTAAGACATTACTTTAGGAAATCCATTTTTGCATATATTTGGTATTTAATCTATGCATGGAATACTTAGTACGGTACTAGAACCTTTTCATTTGCATATGACAGAAAAAGACAACTCAAAACACTAAGGCAAGCACTCTGACTCTTAGGGTGCAGTCAAGAACAACTTTACCTCTCTGCCCATCCTGAGGAGCTCGTGCTTCCCTCAAGAGAAATCCAGACCAGGACACTCCTAGATAATAAGTCTTCCGACTACATCTAGTCATATATATAGTCCCATTTTGTTAATCAAAATGTTCAATCATTTAAATGTAAAGTCAAAATGCCAAATTCCATTTAAAGTTTCTCCCTTAGGGGCAGCTGGGCTGCTTAGTCCACTTGGATCCTGATCCCAGGGTCCTGGGATCAAGCCCCATGTCGGGCTCCCTGCTTAGCGGGGAGCCTGCTTCTCCTCTCCCACTCCCCCTGCTTGTGTTCCCTCTCTAGCTGTCTCTCTCTCTGTCAAATAAATAAATAAAATCTTAAAAAAAAGTTTCTCCCCTTGGCAATGTACTTGCAGTGAGAGAGGGGGGCTTAGTTAGCCCCATCTCTGTTTCCCTACCTGATGCTTCCACTCCTCCATCCCCACTTGCCCTTGGGCTGCCTCTGGATCCTCCAATATTAAAATAGGGTGGGGGGGAGGACTAGGAACTAAAGGGTAGGAAATGTCTTACCTGACTGGAACCAAGATACTCTGGCATCGGTTTCCTCTGGCTGTGGCAAATGTTTAAAGCTGTCTCTTTCTGATTGATGTTCAAAGCTGACTATTCTTCTCGTGGGTGGCTTCCTGGGTACCTCGTGCAAAAATCTGTTGCATTTCTATACATTAATAATGAAGCAGCAGAAGGAGAAATTAAGAAAACAATTCCATTTACAAGTGCACCAAAAACAATAAGATACCTGGGAATAAACCTAACCAGAGAGGTGAAAGATTAGTACTCAAAACTACAAAACACCAATAAAAGGAATTGAAGATGACACAAAGAAATGGAAAGAAGATCCATGCTCATGGATCAGAAGAAGAAATGTTGTTAAAATGTCTATACTACCCAAAGCAATCTATGCATTTAATGCAATCCCTATCGAAATACCAACAGCATTTTTCACATAACTAGAACAAAAAATCCTAAAATTTACATGGAACAGCAAAAGACCCTGAATAGCCAAAGCATTCTTGAAAAAGAAAAGCAAAGCCTGAGGTATCACAATTTCAGACTTCAAGTTATATTACAAAGCTGTAGTCATCAAAATAGTATGGTACTGGCATATTAGACACATAGATAAATAGAAAAGAATAGGAAACCCAGAAATAAACCCACAATTATATGGTCAATCAATCTTCAATAAAGCAGGAACGAATATCCAATGGGAAAAAGATAGTCTCTTCAATAAATGGTATTGGGAAAACTGGTCAGCTACAAGCAAAATAATAAAACCGGACCACTTTTTTACACCATACACAAAAGTAAATTCAAAATGGGTTAAAGACCTAAATATGACACAGGAAACCATAAAAATCCTAGAAGAGAGCACAGGGAGTAATGTTTCTGACATTGGCCACAGCAACATTTTTCTAGATAGGTCTCCTGAGCAAGAGAAATAAAAGCAAAATGAACTATTGGGACTACATCAAAATAAAAGCTTCTGCACAGCAAAGGAAACAACAAAAATAAAAGGCAATCCACTGAATAGGAGAAGACATTTGCAAATGATATATCCCGTAAAGGGTTAGTATCCAAAATATATAAAGAAATTATACCATTCAACACCCAAAAAGCAAATAATCCAATTAAAAATGGGCAGAAGACATGAACAGACATTTTTCTAAAGAAGACATCCAGATGGGGACGCCTGGGTGGCTCAGTTGGTTAAATATCTGCCTTCAGCTCAGGTCATGATCCCAGGTTCCTGGGATCAAGTCCCACATCAGGCTCCTTGCTCAGCAGAGTCTGCTTCTCCCTCTGCCTGCTCTGCCTGCCACTCCCACTGCTTGTGCTCCAATAAATAAATAAATAAATAAATCTTTAAAAAAAGAAGAAGACATCCAGATGGCCAACAGACACATGGAAAGATGCTCGACATCACTCATCAGCAGGGAAATACAAATCGAAACCACAATGAGCTATCTCCTCACACCAGTCAGAATGGCTAAAATCAAAAACACAAGAAACAAGTGTTGGCGAGGATGTGGAGAGAAAGGAACCCTCGTGCACTGTTGATGGGAATGCAAACTGGTGCAGCCACTGCGGAAAACAGTATGGAGATTCCCCGAAAAGTTCAAAATAGAACTACCTTATAATCCATTAATTGGACTACTGGGTAGTTACTCAAAAAATACACAAAAAAACTTGAATTCGAAGGGATACATGCACTCCTATGTTTATTGCAGCATTATTTACAGTAGCCAAACTATGGAAGCAGCCAAGTATCCATCGATAGATAAATGGATAAAGAAGATGTGGTATATATATACAACAGAATTTTTTTTAAAGATTTTATTTATTTACATGACAGAGAGAGAGAGAGAAAACAAGTAGGGGGAACGGCAGAGGCAGAGGGACAGGGAGAAGCAGACTCCCTGCTGAGCAGGGAGCCAGATGCGGGGCTTGATCCAAGGACCCTGAGATCATGACCTGAGCTGAAGGCAGACACTTAACCAACTGAGCCACCCAGTCATCCCATATACAATGGAATATTATTCAGCTCTCAAAAAGAATGAAATCTTGGCATTTGCAATGACATGGATGGAGCTAGAGAGTATTACGCTAAGTGAAATCAGTCAGAGAAAGACGAATTCTATATGATTTCACTCGTATGTGTAATTTAAGAAACAAAACAAATGTGCAAAGGGAAAGAGAGAGAGAGAAAGCAACAATCCAGGAAATAGACCCTAAAGTATAGAGAACATACAGATAGTTACCAGAAGGGAAAGGAGGAGGGTTGGGTGAAATAAGTGATGGGGATTGAACAGTGCACTTATGATGAACATGGGTGATGTACAAAGTGTTGGATCACTATATCGTACCTGTAACAATATAACACTGTATGCTAACTATACTAGAATTAAAATAAAATAAATTTTAAAAAAAGAAAAAAAGAGAGAGGGCTGAGTCTGCCCTGGTCTACATCTCCTCCAAGCTATATCTGTCTACAGGATCTCAGACAAGGACACGGACAACCAGCCCCCTGTTTTGTAAGGGGAAGGACAGCAGACATTGCAGGTTTCAAGCAGGAATTTCGCAAGACCCAGGGACAGCCACGGAGCTGGGCACCCAGGAGATGAGAACTTAGTTTAGGAATGGGAAGAATCCCTAAAATCCTCAACTGCAGTACGTAGGGGATCTTTACTCCACTCTTACACCACTAATCTGACAGCTACTCCCCTCTGGTTTGTTCCTAACACAAGTCCTGCTCTTACCGATTTAGGCAGCACCCTTGAGCTGGCACGGATCCAGTCCTGTTGCGACAGCCTGTGCAAACTGCCTGTGTGACTGAGGCCCAGCCCCTGCTTCCTGAAACAGTCAACTGACAGTCACCTGAAATAGGGAGTCGTGGCTAAAATTCTGGAGCTAAGGCATGACATGATGCTACTCACCGGAAAGGAGGGATTTATTTCCTTATCTAACATTCAATCCCTCTAATATGCCTCACAAGATACCTTACCTGGCTCAGAAATAAACAATAAAGCCCACAAGAACGCTAGAATATTCCATGTTTCTGCGCTGCCCTCTCATGACTGTTAGTTCTGCCTAGCCCCAAGCATCACGCGCAGACACACACTCCCTCCGTCACTGCGTCTCTTTCCCCGTCGGGTAGTGACAGGTACTTTCCCAGAAGTCCCTGGGCAGTCTGGCCTTTCTGTGTTGCTGACCAGAAATGTATAAGGTGACCTTTTCATCTCTACACCATTCACTCGCAGGGAGATAAGGAAGCATGAGGCGGGGTGAGAGCGGGTGAATTACAAGGGCAGACACGGGGTTCTGTTAGAAAGAGGAAGAAAGAAAACCATGTCAAGTAAACAAATACCAATGTCTACTCATCCGCTGAGTATCTGCAGGCCCTCTGTGCTACAGGCCAAACAATTTTCTGCTGCCCGATTTACTCAGGCCCACATACTGAACAGTCGGATTGTGCTGAAAGAAGGGTGATCTTGGGGCGCCTGGGTGGCACAGCGGTTGAGCGTCTGCCTTCGGCTCAGGGCGTGATCCTGGCATTATGGGATCGAGCCCCACATCAGGCTCCTCCACTGTGAGCCTGCTTCTTCCTCTCCCACTCCCCCTGCTTGTGTTCCCTCTCTCGCTGGCTGTCTCTATCTCTGTNAAAAAAAAAAAAAAATTTAAAAAAAAAAAAAAAAAAAAAAAAAAAAAAAGGGTGATCTTTGCGCCTTACAGGGACTACTTTTTGTGTGTGTGTGTGTGTGTCTCGCCTAGATTCCTTTCCTCTTCTATCGCTTTTTTGACAATAAACCTGGGCTCCCTTTGTTTCCCCATGGAGAAGACTTCTATTCTTTCATCTAACCACACCTCTTTGGCATATTAGGCCACGGGGATTACAACGGAGTTACGTTATTGATCCGTAAACAAGACTCTACCAACTTCCCAATCAAATTGGTTAGAAAGTTACAACAGCATTTCCAAAATATATCCATAAAACCCTAGAAATATTCCACCAGAAAAAAGGATTCTGTGGTCAAGTAAGTTTGGGCAATGTTGCATCGTTTTCTTTCCTTCTGTTATAGATTGTAGATTCAGAAGCTCTGACAAGTCCTGCAGTTGAACAGATTAACTCAGAATGAATTCTGAAATCAAACTGCCTGTGTTCAAATCTGGGTTCTACCACCTCACAGGTGTGTAAGTGCTTTAAACCTCTGTTTTGTCATTCGAGAAAAGAGTCTGATGGTATTATTTAATGGGGTTGCTGTGAGAAGGTGAGATAATCCACGGGAAGCCCTTAGCACAGCTTTTCTTCATTCATTTAACAAATGTTTATCGACTACCTAGTATGTGCCAAGGTTCCAGGTCTCATGGAGCATATGTCCTTTTTTTTTTAAGATTTTATTTATTTATTTGAGAGAGAGTGAGAGAGAGGGAGATCACAGAGGGAGAGGAAAGGGAGAAACAGACTTGCCGCTGAGCAGAGAGCCCGACGCGAGGCTCGATCACAGGACCCTGAGATCATGACCTGAGCCAAAGGCAGATGCTTAACTGACTGAACCACCCAGGTGCCCCTCATTTTAACTTTAAAGTTTAAACAGCGATCCCTCACTGAAATAGTGACACATAAGCAATGAAAGACCTGAAAGAGATGAGAAAGTGAAAGTTGCAGAAACCTAGAGGAAGATAACTGGGGCCAGAACATGCCTGATATATTCAAGAGGAGCAAAGGGATAATTGCTCAAAGGAGAGAAAGTAGGGGCGCCTGGGTGGCTCAGTCGTTAGGCATCTGCCTTCGGCTCAGGGCGTGATCCCAGTGTTCTGGGATCGAGCCCCACATTGGGCTCCTCCACTGGAGGCCTGCTTCTTCCTCTCCCACTCCCCCTGCTTGTGTTCCCTCTCTTGCTGGCTGTCTCTATCTCTGTCAAATAAATAAATAAATAAATAAATCTTTAAAAAAAAAAAAAGGAGAGAAAGTAAAAGGGAGAGTGGTAAGAAACAAAGTGCCAGATCATATAAGGAGAAGCAAAGGTCTGCAGGAAAATTCTTCCACACAGATGGAATAGCAAGTGCTAAGGCCCTGACTCGGGACCAAGGTTGGCCTATCCGAGCAACAGAAACGTGGCTGAAAGAGCTGGAATACACTAAGCAAGAGGAAAGCTGAGCTGAGGTACAAGATGTCATCTGGGTCAGGTCATACAGAGCCTTACATGATAACGACAGGCCAGTGTATGAAATATATATCTATGTATTTTTTCTAAGTACACTGAAAAAAATAGCTATAAGTATTGCTGTTACTCATGAGACACTATTCTGCTGCACAGACTGAGAAATGCTGCCTTAGAGACAATTTCAACCAACCCTCCTATTCATCCCCCGTATCAATACCCAAGTGCCATGAACCTACCACAGCAGGACCACCACAGGACCTTGCTGACAGGTCTGCCCAAACTCCACTTTTCTATTTCTTAGGTTGCAAATGGATCAAATTCTTCTTCTCCTCGAAACTTTCCTGATTTGTTTACTTGCAGAATCAAGTCCATGCCCAAGGAGCTAGCAAGGATTTCAAGGTCTCCCTCTAGGTGTCCCTCCACATATTCCCATTAAAGGAGCGGGCTGGACAAATTGTGCTCCAACTGCACATGCATGCTCAGAGCTCTACCATTAGCTCATGCCATTCCCTCAGCCGGAGCTCCCCTTCCTTGCATTTGTTGCCTGTTGGAAGTCTCTTCCTTCGAACCCAGTAGGGTTCCTACTCCTCTAGACTTGGGCTTGATATTCCTAAGCAGAGTCAGTCCCTCACTCTTTCAGCCACGTACCCACCCATGTTGCATGTGTTTGTCGGACTGCCTTTCCGTAGACTTAGCTGTTGTCGTGTCTCTTACTCCCACTAGGTTGTAAGCACACTGAAAGCAAGGCCTTTTCTTTTCTTTTCTTTTTTCTTTTCTTTTCTTTTTTCTTTTCTTTTCTTTTCTTTTCTTTTCTTTTCTTTTCTTTTCTTTCTTTTCTTTTCTTTCCTTTTTTTTTAAAAGATTTTTTAAATTTATTTGACAGAGAGACAGCCAGCGAGAGAGGGAACACAAGCAGGGGGAGTGGGAGAGGAAGAAGCAGGCTCCCAGCGGAGGAGCCTGATGTGGGGCTCGATCCCAGACCACCGGGATCATGCCCTGAGCCAAAGGCAGACAGACATTTAACGACTGAGCCACCCAGGCGCCCCAAGTCCTTTATTTTCATCTTGTTTCCTAGAGCCAGTGCCTGGGACGATTGCTAGCACAGCACAAGTGCTCAGTAAGTTGCTGATGAAATAAAATTTTAAGAGGCAAGAATGTGATAAATACCTTTACACAAAGCAGTGGGATGCAAAGAGAATAATAACACAGCCATGCTGTCAAGGAATTTAGAAGTCAATGACGATAGCTACCGTCAACAGAGTCCTAACAATGGCACAAGGACTATGCGTACAGCTTGGCTGGGCTTGTGTGCTATTTAACAGTTACAGCAGCCCAGTGAGGTAGGTGTCGTGACCCCCCAGTTTATAGAATGAGGTTAAGTCACTTGTCCAAGTTCATAGAGTAAGCCACAGGATTCAGATTTAGGTCCCTCCAGCTTCCAAGGCTGTGCTCTTTTTTACTATACATTATATCAATTGGGATCTACTCTGGAGAATAAATAGGTTTCCAGAGGAAGGGGATTTTTTTTTTTTTTTTTTTTTTACGAAGGATTAGTTACATAGATGAATGGAAGCGTGAACAACCCAAATAGGGAATGGTGAAGCAACCCAGAGATTTGCCAAAATCAGGAGGTGCTCCCCTCGCTGCATGGGTGACGCTGGGAGAAGACAGTGTTACCGGGGCCCCAAAACCTGGGCTGTCAGGCAGAGGAAGCTAGAAGCACTGCGGGAACTGTCTGAGGGAGAGCTGGGGCCAGGTAGGGAGAGGCTGTCCAGTGGGACCCCGCCAGATTCCACAGAGAGCAGGGAAAGAGTGAGAAATACCCTGGCTTCTTCCTTCCCCTGCTTCCGAGCTTTGATGGTGTGTCCCATGGCCTTAACGGTCAAGAGCCAGCACACAAGAGAGCCCATGAGAGGGGATAAAAGAGCGGAGCACAAAAGGGTGAGGTTCGAGCTGAGACCAGAGCAAGGGAGCTACCTCTTTACCTGAGATGAAAGGACGAAGAAATGACACAGTACTCCAATTAGAGCTAGGAAGAACAGCGAAGATATTAAGCAAATTCAGAAGAAAGGGAGATTCGCGGTGACTGCAGTAATGAGAGAGAGACTTTACATTCCTGAAGAGACAATCACTGTAGGTAAAGGAAAGAGAGTGGGTATTTCTGATAGAACACCCAAGTATTCTCCTGCCGGTAAAGCATACTACTCATTGTTTTTAAAAGCCTTTTACTCAGTAGATAAAATAGAATATCTATGATATATGTGCACAGTATAAAGAATAAAGAAAAGTAAACACATATACATTATCCAAGCTCAGGAAGTAAAACATCATTATCTGTGATTTTAAACTGTTTTATTATGGTTAAATAATGTGTATACACACACACACACAATATTTATATACAAATGTGTGTGTATATAATAAAATATACCTTGAGCCTGGGTGGCTCAGTTGGTTAAGCATCCGACTCTTGGTTTTGGCTCAGGTCATGATCTCGGGGTTGTGAGATTGAGCCCTGGTGGGCTCCGCATTCAGTGGGAGTCTGCTGGAGATTCTCTCTCTCCCTCCCTTTGCTCCTCCCCCCACTCACACTCTCTCTCTCTCATAAATAAATAAATCTTTAAAATATATATACCATTATAACCATTTTTTAAGTTGTTTTTTTTTGTTTTTGTTTTTGTTTTTAGCAATCCCTACACCCAAGTTGGGGCTTGAACTCCTGACCCCGATATCAAGAGTCACACGCTCTGCTGACTAAACCAGCCAGGCACCCCCATTATAACCATTTTTTAAAGATTTTATTTATTTTTTGGACAGAGAGAGACACAGCAAGAAAGGGAACACCAGCAGGGGGAGTGGGAGAGGAAGCAGGCTCCCAGCGGAGCAAGGAGCCTGATGCGGGGCTTGATCCCAGGACCCTGGGATCATGACCTGAGCTGAAGGCAGACGCCTAAGGACTGAGCCACCAAGGCACCCCCATTATAACCATTTTTAAGTGTGCAATTCATTAGTTATAGGCATTCGTTACATTCACAATACTGTGCGGCCATCACCACTGTTTCTGATACTTTTTCATCACCTAAAGTAACTCTGTTACCATTAAGCAATAACTCTCCATCCTCTCCTCCCCACACACCCTGGTAATCAATTCACTTTAAAATATATTTAAAAAATAAGATGAATTAATGGATGATCAGCAGAATGCTGATAGATAGATAGATAGATATGCAGTAATAAAATGTTACCAGAAGGACAGACATGTACAACATAATGGTGAAATCCAAGTGGTGGATATACAGATGTCTTGTCAATTTTTTTCAACTTAATTGTATTTTTGAAATTTTCTCAGTAAATGTTGTGGGGGGAAGGCTATGCTCAGGCCCTGGCCACAGAGATTCTGATTCAATTGGTTGCGTTTGGGCCTGGACATCAGAATTTTTTAAACGCTCTCTGGATGACTCCAACGTGTGGCCAGGATTGAGGATTTAAGTATGCCATGGCTGGGGGTGCGGTGGGGGGTGTGCCTGGGTGGCTCAGTTGGTTAAGTGGCTGTCTTCGGCTCATGTCATGACGTCGAGGTCCTGGGATGGAGTCCTGCATTGGGCTCCCTGCTCAGCAGGGAGCCTGCTTCTCCCTCTCCCTCTGCCCCTCTACCCTGCTTTGCTCTCTCTCTCTCACTCTCTCTCAAATAAATAAATAAAATCTTTTAAAAAAAAATAAAGTATGCCATGGGATGAGAGAGCAAGAGTGAGCACAACAGGGCATGGGGTAAGCAAGAGGGGTGCAAAGGGAGGGAGAGGCTCACATGTGTTTTCTTTGGCTGACCAGGCAGATGGTCCAACTCCCTGTAAAAGGAGGCAAGAAGCCGCCACCCAGTGGGTCACTGAGAACATGGAATTGGTCAGGGTGCTCTGAAGTTCTAAAATGGGAGCTGGAAGCTTATACTAAATTTAGCATTTTACTTGGCATGATTAATCCTTTATACTTGCTTTTAAAAAGGGTGTCTGTCTATTCTTTCAGAAGAATTTTTATCACGTTAACTCCCTTTAACCTTGAAAACGGTTTAAGATCCATTTTTGACATGTATACACATACATTTTCATGGTTTTCTAACTCATCTTGAAACCCTTTTTATGGAGATAAAGAGATGGGCTTGTTGGAGCAGAAAGAAAATATTGTAACCTGGGTGTCCGTGGGCCCCGGGGTCAGCTGGGAGAGAACAAGAGAAAGCTCGGCCTCAGTAAGACAGGATCCAGCAGTCAAGTTTAGCAGTCAA
Organism: Ailuropoda melanoleuca; assembly: GCF_002007445.2. Classification (NCBI taxonomy): domain Eukaryota; kingdom Metazoa; phylum Chordata; class Mammalia; order Carnivora; family Ursidae; genus Ailuropoda; species Ailuropoda melanoleuca. The sequence goes on along the minus strand of NC_048233.1, from coordinate 47,915,998 downwards.
GCTTGGAAAAGCAGCATCTGTAACCAGATTACCAGTAAAAATGGTAACTGATACTCCCCAGAGAACTGATATCTGTACTGCCCAATTAGGATATACCTTCTACAGAGAGTGCAAATATCCTCTGTTACCCTTCCGCCCTCCGCTATTTTAAAATCTTACTCTGGGGGTTATGGCGGTGTGTCAGGCTGTTTGTCCCTGCAGCAAATGGTCTCAGTTCATTTCAGCATGTGAAAGGAGACAGGAGCATTAACATCTGATCCCTTGTCATGGGACCCTAGCCTGGCTCAGTCCAAGTGCCAGCTGGAGGCAGAACAGGGCCCAAGGGCAGAGGCAGAGTGGCACATGAGGAAGAGGACCAAAGGTCAGCCCCAGAGCAGCTGTATCCCAGGTGAGATCTAAGGGGAAACTGCTGGGCTACGAGCAGGAAGCAAACAGGAGCTCAGGAGCCAGAGGAATGCAGGAGCATGTCAGGAAGGGGAACGCAAGACAGGAAGGGAATCGAGCACAGGCTGTCGATGGAGCTCATTCTTGTTGGGGGCTCACCCTGTGGTGCTGGGGTGAGCGGGATGGAGTTAGGAAGTGCAGGGTGGGATAATCTTTAAAAAAAAAAAGAAAGAAAAAGAAAAGGGGCCTCAACTATATTATCACACAGCCTACTAAATGAGCCTCATTTTGATGACCCTGAGCCATCCAGAAGAGGTTAAGGGTGGTGTTTCCCATTTTAAAAATAAGGGAAGGATCGGGGCGCCTGGGTGGCACAGCAGTTAAGTGTCTGCCTTCGGCTCAGGGCGTGATCCAGCCCCACATCAGGCTCCTCTGCTAGGAGACTGCTTCTTCCTCTCCCACTCCCCCTGCTTGTGTTCCCTCTCTCGCTGGCTGTCTCTGTCTCTGTTGAATAAATAAATAAAATCTTTAAAAAAAAATAAAATAAATAAAAATAAAAATAAGGGAAGGATCTAAAACATTTTAGAAAAGTCTGCAAATAATATGGTTAAAAAAATATAAGTTCTTTTACCCTTGAAAGGATAACCTTCAGGCTGCCAGGAAAATTCACATATGTGTAATCCCACATTGCCCCCATAAATCTAGGTAGCTGCGGCAACGATTCAGAGAAGTGGAGGCATAACTTTAAATTTGGATGTCTTCTTCTCCCAGCTAGTGTGACAGCTATTTTCCTTCCTCCCTCGTTTTTGAGTTGTAAGGTATATTAATATTCTTATAGAGCTTTGACCTAATTTAGAAATTTTGGAAACTTTCTTTTCCCCCCCAAGATTTACTTATTTATTTTGAGAGAGAGAGAGTGAGCGAGCAGGGGGAGGGATAGAGGGAGAGAATCCTTCAAGCAGGATGGAGCACGGAACAGGACACAGAGGGCTTAATCCCACAACGCATGAGATCATCTCCTGAGCCAAACCCAAGAAATGTTCAACCAACAGAGCCACCCAGGCACCCCAAATTTTGGAAACTTTCAAGGAAGGACCATAATGGGCTGGCATACACCATGTGTTTATTTGCTATGTCCAGGGGGCTGTGACAGTGTAATTGGTCCCCCTGTGTACTATCATTGAGGGGTAGGAGGGAGAAGGGGTGGGGGAGGGGGGTAGGAAGATAGAGCCCTGAGGCCACAGGGAGTCGGAAAGGAGTGTCCCGAAGGAAAGAGGCTGCTGTTTTCAGCAGTAGGAGTGTTGGAAATAATGCATGGCAGATATCTACCACAATCTATCAAGCTTACACAGGTAAGAGGGAAATAGCAGAGACCTGCACCCGTGCTTGTCTATCTCTAAATGTTTTTTTATCCCTACTCAAGTGTCTCCTTTGCTTGGGGAAAACACTTTCGGTTGCTGCCAAACTCCTGGTATTCTTCTGTGTCTGTCCTCTCTCATACCCTGCTTTTACCCCCAGCCTGGAGTCCACTTGGGTGGAAATGCAGCATATAATGGGCCCAGAGTTAATCATCTGCAGGTTTCCCCTGATAAGTCACAGTATGTTTGCTGCTCTCCTTCCAAGAGTCAACAGCAGCTGTGGGGATGTGCAAAGAGTGGCCTATGGCATTCAGAGCACTGGCCCAGATGGGAGGTAGTGTGCTGGGGAGCCTATCCGAACACCACCATCTGGAATGCCTCTGTTGCCCCGAAGGCACTTGTCTGCATCTCCAATGGACACAGCTTAGAGATGCCAAGAATCGAGCCAAGTTCACTGGATGTACAAATGGCCTGACGTCAGTGGAATTTGCTCATAATTTAGGCCTCATGTGTGATGTACTGTCTGAACTCAAAGATCTGTCAAAATAATCAGGGTGAAAGACAAGGAAGAAGAAAAAGTGGAGGAAAAGGAGGAGGAAGAAAAGAAGAGGTGGAAGAAAAGGTAGATGAGAAGAAGAAGAGGAAATGAGGACATGGCTGGGAGCTGTGTCGGGACAGGTTCAGCTTTGGACTCCTGGGGCCAACGGTCCCTGTAAGTTTGTTGAAAGCAGCAGTGCCAAATAAAACATGGCCTTTTAAAGCACTGAATTATGTGAGTGCAGAGCTGTTAAAATCAGTGCAGCAAAAATCCAGCTGGATTTGGCGAATGCCACAAAGTACAAAATGAAAATCACTTGTTCTGCCAAGACCCAACGTTCCCCAGACGTGGTGGCCTGAGCAGAGTTATTTGGATATATGTCCAGATTGCCATTCTTTAAAACGAGGAATTTGCTATTAAGAAATAGACATCTGTTGTTTTGCTTACCCTGTGTCCAGAGGTGGAGTTGTTGTGAAGCTAACAAAGTTTAAGCTTCAGAGCTCTTCACTTGTGTGGGTCCCTGTCCCTGTAAGTGCGGGAAATTCCAGGACTGATGGAATGTTCTAGATGGGGAGAGGAAGCCACCTGACAAGAAGCATTTTTATATACAAGCATTTCTGATAAATTGCCTAAATGGACCTCAGAAGAAAAGAACCCAAATCTCCAGGATTCCAGAATGATTTGAATTTATCTAGCTGTGTCGAAGGGCCAGGCAAGCATAGGGTCCCTCTACTACTCTGCCATCTCAACTCTCCTCCCTGAATCTCCGCGATTCCAATAACTGGTTATGGCTTATTTTCTCAGTCTAAATAAAATTCAGTTTCAGACATATATTTTAATTTGTAAGTTTGTATTATCTTTATCCAAGAGTGCCCCAAATATAAAGCTTCAGGTTCCACAAAATCTGAATCTGTCCCTTTCTGCCTCCACTGGTTTCCTTCTGGTAAGCAAGACCCTATCTTTGCCTTTGTGGAAAAGCCCTTCTACTCACTTAGGGGTAGCCACATGATCTAGGCCTCGCCACACAGAGAGACAGAGACTGGTTGAGGAATAAGCATGTGATACAACTTAGGCCAATAAGAATCAGGACTAGAATTTTTGCTGGATCTTTCTCTTTTGGGGGGAAGGGGAGAGGGACAAGGGAGAGGAAGAGAATCTCAAGCAGGCTCTACACCTGGTATGGAGTTCAATGTGGGGCTTGATCTCATAACCCTGAGATCATGACCTGAGCCAAAATCAAGAGTTCCAGCCTGACAAGTTTACAGAATAAAATCCTGGGTCCCACTGTCACCAAACCAAGTATCTTAGACTTGAATCCATGATGGCCCAGTCCTTTCATTTTTCAGGAAACATTCATTGAGCATCTACTAGGAATCAGGGATTCAGGGATGAATATGATACAGTTCTTTCTGAAGGCTCCTGAACTATTGAAGAGAGGTTGGATAAGACAGAGGTCAACAGTCCCCACAAATAGAGTGACTTGAAATCATAGCAGAGGAAGGTGCCAACTCATGGAAAGGACCGAGGAGGCTTGCTGATGAATTGAAGATAAAGTGGCAGGGAAATTGGTTTTGAAATGTCAGTAGGAATTAGCAGACAAAGAAGAGAGACGAGGATTCCAACCAGATGGAAGAGCATGTTCAAGGCTAGAAAAGCAAGAAAGGACGTGACTTGTCAGGAAAGAGAGTTTTGGTGCAGCAGGAGGAGGCAGTCTTTCAGAAGGAGTGGTGAGAGAGGAGTCTAAAAAAAAGTAAGTAGAGGCTGGCTTTTGACAAGTCCTTATGTGCTGTGTTAAAGAATGTGGAATTCATTCAGTATTCATAAATAGGAAGCCACTGAAAGATCTCAAGTGACAGAGTGACATGATTACCTTTGTATTTCTGACAATTCACATGGACAACAGGTCACCCCCTTATAGGAAACAAGCCCTTCCTTCCAGCCCTGCTCTTTGGATTTGAGGTTCTTCGGATTGATCCAACTTTCAGTCTCCATGATCACTACTGTTTGAGGTGTTTCTCTTTCCTTCCTCAACAATAATCGGCATACCCTAAGGATCCCCCTTACCCATCAGCCTGGGTGATAGCATTCCCTTAGAGAAGTAATTCTCACCCGTGTGTGGTTGTGTGCACCGTGGGAAGGGTATATCATTTTCATCTGGAGGGCATTTTCAAAATACATATGGCTTTGTGATACTTTCCTCGTTTCCTGAAATTGTGATAGGCCTAAGGTTTGGGAGGATGGGTTGGGTTGGTTGGGGAGACAAGCATTTTGGAAAAGTTTATTTTTTTAAAAGATTTATTTATTTATTTTAGACAGGGGAGGTCACGGAGGGACAGAGGGAGAGAGAGGATCCTGAAGCAGACTCCCTACTGTGTGTGAAGCCCTACACAGGATTCGATCCCACGACCCTGAGATGTCCTGAGCCGAAATCAAGAGTCAGCTGCTTAACTAACTGAGCCACCCAGGGACCCCTGGAAAAGTTTGTTCTTTTAAAGAGTAGGGATCTGGGGCACCTGGGTGGTGCAGTCGTTAAGAGTCTGCCTTCAGCTCAGGGCGTGATCCTGGTGTTATGGGATAGAGCCCCATCAGGCTCCTCTACTGGGAGCCTGCTTCTTCCTCTCCCACTCCCCCTGCTTGTGTTCCCTCTCTCTCTGGGTGTTTCTCTGTCAAATAAATAAAATCTTTAAAAAAATAATAAAAAAATAAAGAGTAGGGATCTGGCCATGGGCACTCTAATCAAGATAATGTCCCTCTCAATTCCGTGGTGGTTATTAAAATACTACAAAATCTGTACTGATATTTGAATAATGATACCCTCTCTAGCTGGTTGGATGGTGGTTTCCAAAAAGATATGTCCATGTCCTAATACCTAGCTCCTGTGAATGTTACCTTATTTGGAAAAAAAGCTCTTTGCAGCTGTAATTAAGTTAAGGATATTGAGATAAGATCATCCTGGATTATCCTGGTGGGCCATAAATCCAGTGATGAGAGGCCTTATAACAGACAGAAGAGGGGCACCTGGGTGGCTCAGTTGGTTGGGCAGCTGCCTTTGGCTCAGGTCATGATCCTGCAGTCGGGCTCCCTACTCAGCAGAGGAGTCTTCTTCTCCCTTTCCCTCTGCCCCTTCCCCTACTTGTACTCTCTCTCTCTCTCACTCACTCACTCTCTTTCAAATAAATAAATAAAATCTTAAAAAAAAGAGAGAGAGAGAGAGACACACACACAGAAGAAGAGATGGGGACAAAGAGGAAAGGCCATGTGAAGTTGGAGGAGGAGACTGGAGTTTTGCAGTCACAATGCAAGATATGTCTGGGGCCACCAGAAGCTGGAAGAGGTGAGGAACGATTCTCCTCTAGAGCTTTCAGAAGGAGCGTGGCCCTGCCGACACCCTGATTCCAGCCTTCTGGCCTCCAGAAGGTAGAGAAAATAAATACATTGTTTAAAGCCAGCAGGTTTGTGGTAATTTGTTATGGCATCCTTACAAAACTTACACACCCTCTCTCTAATAGGGTATGCTTCATGGTCACTTTTCAGAGAGGAGACAGTTTTCAAAAGTGTTGTATAGTGGTGTAATGTAAACAGATTTGGGCAAGCTAACTTAATCCTGTGAGGATTTCTTACCTGAAAACACGGAAAGAGTAGCCCTATCCTCACAGAATGTTTAGACTATTAAACAAGATAAAATAAAACTAGCCAGCAGACAACTGGCAAAAAAGGTAGGTGCTCAAAGATTTATCCTTTTAAGAGTAGGACCTGACACGTAGAGCACAGACAGACACCCTAGTGAAAGAAGGCCTCCCAGGAGAGAGCAGCGATGGTGAACGTGCAAAGTCAGGGTCTGTCTCAGAATCTCTTTTGAATGTAACCACTTGACACCCATCTGGTGTCAGCTCCTGTTCTCACCAACTAACCACTGCCCTATCCCCCAACCTTCTCTACTTCCTGTTTACGTAGATGGCTGCTTCCTGGCCAAGGGAACTGAACTGTTTCAGCCAGACTGCCTTTCCTCTGGACCTAGGCCAAGAACACTTTCTTTGCATAACTCTCATTCTGCTTTCTTCTTGTCTCAGAAGCCATCACATTACTGCGGAGGAAACTGCTGCCCCAAGCAATCCCCAGCTAAGAAGTTTGTTCTCTTCCTGGCTATTGGACTGAATCAGGTGAACATGAGGAAAAAAAATCCAAGTATTATGTAGGCATCAAGAAATTTGTCCATCTCTACTCGCTGCAGGCCCTCCAAGCTATTGGTACTGATTTTTTTTATTCAGTGGTGCTGGTCACAATGCCTTCACTCTCAGGCCCAGCCCTAACCTGTTTGTGCAAGGCAGTCTTGACTGAGACGGGCAGGACAGCAGTAGGTTGAATTCTACTAGAAGGCCATGTTAGCAGGTGGTTGAAAATGATTTAATTTGTGGTTCTCAATATGAGGCCACTGTCTAAATCATCTGAGAGTCTCTTTCAAAGTAAATAAACAAGCAAACATTTAGAACTGGAGGGTCAACATTTGAAAAAGTCCCCAGATAATGCTTTTCCCTGCAACTCCAGGCTAATCATCCTTAACACAGCAGATAAGTATGGGGACTCTGGAGCCTGACTGGATTCCGGTTGTGGCTTTGACATCTATAAGCTGTGTGACATTGCACATGTTACTTTATCTCTCTGTGTTTCAATTTCCTCATCTGTAAAACAGTGGTACTAATATCTACCTTCATCACAGAATTGTGAGGAATGAATGAGTCAGCATGTGAAAAGCACTTAGACTATATAACTGTTAGCTATTATTATCATTACTTTTATTGTATTTATTGACCTGCTGGAGGGAGAGGAAGTTGGCCAGAGGCTGGGATGCCTTAATTAGTGATTTAAAGGTGACACAGGTAGAGGTGATGGCAGAGTTCACGGTATGACAGCGAAAGTGGGTCGTGGGAACTGAAATGGAAAAAAGACCATCATTGGAAAGAGAACATTTGGAGTAGTGAAGTGCATGCTCTCTGGGACTAGAGTGCCTGAGTTGAGTCCTACCTCACTACTTAATGGGTGTCATGACCATGAGCAATTTACTTAATTGCTTCCTCATTTAGAAAATGGAGATGATGATAATAAGAATGACCGATCTTTCCAGGCTGTCATGGAATCAAATGTCAATACATGACTTGCTGATTTCTTAGACTAGTGACTGGCACGTAGGAAGTGTTAGCTTTTACTCTTACCATTTTTACTAGAGATGAGAAGGTCAAGGAACTGAGGGGCTGGTTGTTAGCTGGACATTGGCATTATCTGAGGTGACAGCAAGGTTTGAGATAAACAGGAACACTGTGAGCCAGATGTAAAAGTCTTCTGTGAATGAGATGACCAGGAGGCTGATAATAAAGCAATGAGAAGGCAGAGAGTAATCATAGCCAAATGGCGTTAGCCTCCAATGGCTGAGTCTTTCACGAGAGTGTGGAGGCATGTACTGGGAGCAAAGCAGACCCACCACCGTATCCTGGTCCTGAATGGAGGAAATCAAATACAGCCAATAGTTAGAGGGAATAGTCAGAGAAGGTACTGAGGCTATAGAGGGTTCTCTGGTGAGGGAATGACAGTCCAGATGGCGTGGTAAGAATCTGGAAGGTAGAGGAAGGATGGGGATAGGGCTACATTTGCTAAACATCACAGTGCCATGGACAATATACGGTATAGATCAGCACTATCAACTAGAACCTTAGGCAGTGATGGAAATGTTCCGTCACTGCCCCGTCCAATATGGTAGACATAAGCCATATGTGGCTATTGAGCCCTTGAAATGAGGCCAGTCCAATCAGTGATCCTAAATCATAACTGAGGAATTTTTTCCTCAGTTCAGATGCAGAACCCCAGGCCCCACTTTCATCTACTTACATAGAATCTCTGGGGCTTGGTCAGAGATCCCCAGGTGACAAATATATAGCCAGATTTAGGAACTGCTACATGATCTAAGGAGGTTGGAGAGAAAGGGTATACATTTGGGCATAAATATAGGAAGGGCTATCACAGAAGGACTGATTTAGAAGGGTTTCAATTTTTTAATTTATTCTGAGTGGCATGGATCACATTGGTAGTTTTAGTTTGATAATGTTTGGCTTGGTTGACATAAGAAAATGCAAAACTAAAAGAATGTAATAGTAGAGAAAATTGTAGTACATTAAAGGTTAGCACTAGTGTTCCTAATGGGGAGAATTAACTGTTTGAGAAGAAATATTTGGATAACTGCTTGTAAGAGTGTACAGTGTGAGAGTGGAAATCTGCTCTGAATAAAAGGGAACAAGAATATGAAATTTGGAGGGCCCTGTGGGAATGAATAAAGTTAGGGTAGAGAAAGAAATGGGGAGAAAAGTCATACAAGATAGCAGTGGGCTGGGTACCATACAATATAATAGCACCTCCACAGAAAAGGCTTAATAAAGTCCACCAAATTACAAGTGTTCATTGTCCTCTCTGTGCCTCAGTTTCCCCGTTAGTAAACCAGTAGTAATAATACCTACCACTACGTAACACCCACAGATTTTTTGGTTGGGAGTAACATGTGAAGAAGCTGAGTTTTTTAGCTCTTGACAAAACTTGGGTTGAATAATTTCCTTACACCATACACAAAAATAGACTCAAAATGGATGAAAGACCTAAATGTGAGATAGGAATCCATCAAAACCCTAGAGGAGAACACAGGCAGCAACCTCTGTGACCTTGGCCACTGCAACTTCTTGCTAGACACGTCTCCAAAGGCAAGGCAAACAGAGGCAAAAAATGAACTATTGGGACTGCATCAAGATAAAAGGCTTTCGCACGGCAAAAGAAACAGTTGACAAAACCAAAAGTCAATCCACAGAATAGGAAAAGATATTTGCAAATGTCTTACCAGATAAAGGGCTAGCACCTAAAATCTATAAGAACTTATCAAACTCAATACCCAAAGAACAAATAATCCAATCAAGAAATGGGCAGAAAACATGAACAGACATTTCTGCAAAAAGAATACATACAAGTGGTCAACAGACACATGAAAAAATGCTCGACATCACTCGGCATCAGGGAAATACAAATCAAAACCACAATGAGATACCACCTCACACCGGTCAGAATGGCAAAAGTTAACCACTCAGGAAATGGCAGATGTTGGTGAGGATGTGGAGAAAGGGGAATCCTTTTACACTGTTGGTGGGAATGTAAGCTGGTGCAGCCACTCTGAAAAACGGTATGGAGGGTCCTCAAGAAGTTGAAAATAGAGCTACCCTAGACCCAGCAATTGCACTACTAGGGATTTGCCCCAAAGACACAAATGTAGTGATCCAAAGGGGCATCTGCACCCCAATGTTTATAGCAGCAATGTCCACATAGCCAAACTTTGGAAAGAGCCCAGATGTCCATCAACAGATGAATAGATAAAGAAGATGTAGGATATCTATACAATGGAATACCACTCAGCCATCAAAAAAAATGAAATCTTGCCATTTGCAACAACGTGGATGGAACTAGAAGGTATTATGCTAAGCAAAATAAGTCAATCAGAGAAAGACAATTATCATATGATTTTACTCATATGCAGAACTTAAGAAACAAAACAGGGGATCATAGGGGAAGGGAAGAAAAAATAAAACAAGACGAAACCAGAGAGGGAGACAAATCATAAGAGACTCTTGATCATAGGAAATAAACAGGGTTGTGGAAGAAGAGATGGGTAGGGGGATGGGGTAACTGGGTAGAGGGCACATGATATAATAAGGAGTGGGTGTTATATAGGACTGATGAATCACTGAACTCTACCTCTGAAACTATAATACATTATATGTTAATTAATTCAATTTAAATTTAAAAAAAGAAACAAAAAAAATAAAGTTAATCTAAAGCAAAAGCAAACAAACAAAACTTGGGTTGAACAGGGGCCAGTTAGAGCTAACACAGCCGAATGCAGACGGCTGGAGGCAGAGAGGGTTAGGAAAGTAGAAACCTCTAAAAACTCCCAAACGGCTGAGGAAAGCTTTGTGTTACTCCATGTTATGGAATCAGATAGTCGAGGCAATCTCATCTAGCTCTCATTGGTCAGGGAAGCCTCAGCCTTCATCTGGGTAACAGCAGGAATGAAAGCAAAACAGAACATGGCCTGTGGGTCCTGCTACCAGAACCACCTGACTCTTAGGCTGGCCACATAAACCACTGTGCACTCCCGGGCCTCTCTGCTAGTCTCTCTGGTCTCGGGGGCTGGTCAGAGTGGCCTGGTCAGCTCTGGCCTCAGCTCTTATCACTCCCTCAAGGAGTGTCACAAGGAACTATGTAGATAAGTATTGTACATCCTAGAGTCTAGGGGGTTAGGGAAGAGAGACAGCAGTGTGGGTCTGAGTGATTAGGAATCTGATCTGCCCTGGAGAGAGGCCAGATGAAGCCAGGCAGGGCCACTGGCAAAAGTGAGGCCCAGAAGGTAGGGGCAGCTTTGGGGTCCTGGGGTGCAGAGTTCCCCAGAGCATTTGGGATATAATTGAGACAGGAAAAAGAGCAAATGTATTCTAAGAATATAGGTCAGCAACTGAGCCTTAGATACCAAATCTGCATTAAGTCCAAGGAACAAGGAATGGTCAGAAATGGAAGAAGCCCAATGTCAGGAGCAAGTAAATGCAGAAACAGAACAGAAGACAGGGTCAAGGCAGGAATAAGCAAAAGGTACAGGATTTCTAGCCACAGAGCTAGGATACTGGGGCTCCCTCTCCTCAGTGGGAGGTAGAGGTTGGGGAAAAAGTATATACCCTGCACCTTAAAACATACCTTTTTGTATGTGTGTTCAAGATACATAAAATTTACCATTTTAACTATTTTTAAGCATGTAGTTCGGGGGTATTAAGTACATTTGCATTGGAGTGCAACGTCACCACTATCCATCTCCAGAACTTTTTCATCATCCCAAACTAAAGCTCCATGTCCATGAAACAACTCCCCATTTCCCCTGCCCCAGGCCCCAGCAACCACTTTTCTACTTTCTGTTTCTATGAATTTGACTACTCCGTACACCTCGTATAAGTGGAATCATACAGTATATGTCCATTTATGTCTGGTTTATGAAACATAGCTTTTTAATATCCCCTTAAATTCCTAAGGAATCTGTCGTCAGCTGAGCCTCAGGTCATGCCTCTATTAGGTCTTCCAATAAACCAGCCATCTGGCCCTTGTCCGTCACTGGTTATGATTCTCCCCTTGATGGAGGTGAGCAAGTCAAGAGCAAGACAATCCATTTTCTCCCTTTCCCTTATTTCTGCTGGTGCTGCCTATTTCCCTCCTCTGTCCCCCAATGTTGATCACCATACCAACGTTAGCTCTATTGAATCACACCGCAGCTTTCTCCAACCCTACAATAGAATGAAATTGTTCCTCTAAAGAGTGAAAGTATTTCCAACAAATCATAGGTAGTCTGGCATCAAAACAAGTGCACTTGGACTCAGATAACCATGAAGCTCTTTTCATTAACTAAGGTTCGATTTGGTCTGGGACTCCCTTGGCGACACCACCTATCTCAGCCTCCCTCGCCTATCTGATTTGTGCCCATAGTAAGATGGATATACACTTCCACTGCCCAGCATCACCCCATTCTCACCTTAAGATAGCTGGTGGGGCCTGCTTGACTCTTGATCTTGGGGTTGCAAGTTCAAGCCCCACACTGGGTGTAGAGATTACTTTAAAATATAAAAATAAAATCTTTTTAAAAAGGAGGAAAGATAGTCCTCTGATTTTCCTGCATCAGGCATCTGCCCTCCTCCTGGGATTAGGGCCTACTTCATCATCCCCTCTCTGTTCAAGGCTATTAACCATCTCTCTAGGTCCCCAATCATTAGTTCCGACGGTCCTCTACACCACTTCTCCTAGAAGGCCTAAGAGTATTCACACAAATCAGACGCCCGGGGGGCTGCTGTGACATCCCAGAACTCTCAAGATGATATGCAATCGGGTCTCACCATGATGTTTGTGACTTGTGGATTTTACTTTTAAAAGAGATGAAAGAGGGGCAAATTGAAGACTGTAGTCTCATGACCAGACACTGTCAGAGGGCTTTGTTGAAAGGCTCTTGCCAACCAGAGAAATTTAAACACTACCACCCTCATGGTCTGAGAGTGAACAATGAGGAGGAGAAAAGCACATGGGCTTTGGCAAAAACTGTGATTCAGACCCTAATTCCTTCATCTACTAGTTGGGTGACGTTCACAAATGATGTAATCTGGCTAAGCCACAGTTTTCTCATTTGTAAAACTGGAATAATACCGTACCTAGTATATAGAGCATATCAGTTTGTATTACTATTGGCTATGAGAAACAGAAATACAATATAAGCGATTTAAGCAATATTTTATTTTTCTTTCACATGGAAGTCCTGAGTTAGAAAATACAGAGCTTCTCCATAATGTCCTCAGGGACCCAGGGTCATCTCACTGTTCTTCATTCCTCAGTGTGGCCCTTGCTCTCGTGGTCTAAGATGGTAACTAGTGTGGCAACCATCACATCTGTGTTTCAGGAAGCAGGGTGGAGGATGGGATGAAGAAGAGGCAAAGGGCATGTGCCATTTATCTTTTGAGGACAATTGCCAGAAGCTGCCACACAACACTTCTGCTTGCATCTCATTGACAAGAACTTAAGTCACATGGTCATATCTAGCTGCAAGGGAAGCTGGGAAATGCCAGGCTGCCTTGGCACAGCTGAGACTTGGGAATCTTATTACTATGAGAGAGGGGCAAGGTGTTTTGGGGAGCACAGTCTGAGGCTCCATTAAAGACTCAAGTGCTTGTAAAGATTCAAGAGCTCCATCAATATGTCAGTTACTTTCAGTATTCTTCATTGAGCCATTACCAAAGAGTAACTCAGGGAAGCAGGGGTAAGGTGTCCCCTTAAAGAAAAAAAAAATGTAGCTTTCATTCTATCTTCTTTTTTTTTTTTTTAACGTTTTAATTTAAATTTCAGTTAGTTAATATACAGCGTAATACTAGTTTCGGGCGTCCAATATAGTGATTCAACACTTCCCATACAGCCCCTGGTGTTCCTCACAGCAAGTGCCCTCTTTAATCCCCATCAGCTACTTAAGCCATCCCTCTGCCCACCTCCCCTCTGGTAACCATCAGTTCTCTATAGTTAAAAGAATCGGCTTCTTGGTTTGCCTCTCTCTCTCTCTCTCTTTTCCCCCTTGCTCATTTGTTTTGTTTCCTAAATTCCACATATGATCTTTTGTCTTAAGATAGTGACTCACCCCCAATAATGTGGCCTAGGAGGAGCTGACTTAAAATTTTCAAAGTTGTTATCTCCTTTACAGATTTAAATAAGTGATACTCTAATGGGACTGAACTTGCTTTGAGAGTCTCATATTGACTCACTATGAGCCAAACAGCGGCATGGCAAGACAGACTCTCCGAAGGGAGCGTATCAATATCCCAACCACATAGAGTCCCTAAAAGGGACAATTTTCAAAATATCTGTGTACCTCCTCATACCTCATTCCCCATCACTGTGAGGGTTTCCTTTTCTATAGAATCTTCCACTGCCTAGGGCCTGATCAGTGCTGTCTTCCACACGAATCAGATTTCCCCTCTGCCTTCAGCTTACATTCATTCTGCGATGCAGCAAAGGACCTAGAGAATCTTGCTTCTCCTCTACTTTAACAATTCCTGCATCACTCACTAACTGAGATGATCTCTTCTAATCACATTCAGAGAACAACCAAGGCACCACCATTGGAAGAACTGGTTAATTAACTGGGGACAAGTAGGACAGACTTCCAGAATTATAGGGACACGGTGGTCAAATTCCAGTCTAATGGCCTTCAAGAGGCTATTTTAGCAGAACTCCATCCCCTCGTTCTTTCTACTGAAACACTACATTGCATCCCAATATGTAGAACTAATAATAGCAGAGCTGGCCTCATTGTAAGTGGGAAGAGCCCGAAACCCAGCCCATTCAGCTTGCCCCTTACTGAGCACCTTCACTCCCATGTGAGGAGTCTCTGGGTACCTCCATAAAACTCCAGGGCTCGTTCCAGTCATCTGTTTGAACATCCTCACTTTGGTCCATATTTTGGTCCATTCCCTTGCTTTCAGGTTGGTCAGGTGAAGGGGAAAGAAAAAAGTTTTAGAAACAGACAGTCCAGGTGTGAAATGTTGAGCTCTTATTAGCTGTGTAATGTTTGTGCCGCAATTTTCCCCTTTGTAAAAGGGAGATTATAAAAGCTGTTTTCCTGCATTATAATGAGAATTAAAGTAAGTTTTAGATATAAAGTTTCCAACACCAAAGCAGGTTCTCAATATAATGTTTCCTTCCCCTTAAGATGACATCTAACACCTTTCTTTTTTTTTAATTTTTATTTTAATTCCACTTAGTTAACATACAGTGTTACATTAGTTTCAGGGATACAATATAGTAATTCAACACTTCTATACGTCACCCAGTGGACATCTAGCACACCTTTTTTTTTTTTTTAAGATTTTATTTATTCATTTGACAGAGAGAGAGACAGCCAGCAAGAGGGAACACAAGCACGGGAGTAGGAGAGGAAGAAGCAAGCTCCCAGCAGAGCAGGGAGCCCGATGCGGGACTCAATCCCAGGACTCTAGGATCATGCCCTGAGCCGAAGGCAGATGCTTAACGACTGAGCCACCCAGGTGCCCCGACATCTAGCGCATCTTAACAGATGTTTAAGATCTTTTTCCCACTACATTGATCACTGTATGTGTAGATGAGTGTGCCTTCATGCATGTATCTAAGAAGGTATGCGTGTGATTTTATGTACATATCTAAAACAGCACAGGCACCTCTGAGTAGTTTTAGGAACTGGCAGCTAATGATTATTGTACTTTGTGTAAACTGTCCTCAGGCATTAACCGAGTTAATGAAAGTACTATCAGATAAGGCTGTGACACAGAATGGACAGATAAGCTTCTTACGTTTGAAAATATTCATCAAAGAAAAACTGGATCTATGAGCTGGCTATCACAATAAAAAATCTGAATGTGAAGAAATAAAGCAAAGTTTCTCCTACCCACCAGTTTGGGCAGAGCAACCACAGTGCTTGTATGCTCCGTGTACGGCACCTCGGGTCATTTTATATAAAGGTCAAATGAGGTGAAGGGAGCCAGAGAGGCCAGAGACCAACTCCTCCAGCATGGGATTCATGGATACCATCACAAAGAGGATGACTTGAGCCTGGTATCTGAGGGAGTTTACAAAATTCTAAATTCTGGTTTAGAAGCAGAGGGCAGCGCATAATAGATGATGATTGTTGAAGGTAGAACAAAAGCCCCAAAGATACACATATCCTATCTCTGGAACCTATGAATATATCACGTTACAGGGCAAGGGAAATCATGGAACTATGGCAAGGGTTGCAAACAGAATTAAGGTTGCAAATCAGCTGACTTTAAAATAAGGAGATTATCCTGGATTATTCAGGTGGGCCCTCTGTAATCCTAAGGGTCCTTAATATGGAAGAGGGAAGCAGAAAAGTCAGAAGGAAATGTGATGCCAGACACAGAGGCTGGAATGGCTCGATGTGAGGACTCACCCTGCCATTGCTGGCTTTGAAGATGATAGGTGGCCATGAGCCAGGAAACGTAGGTGGCCTTTAGAAGCTGGAAAAGTAAGGAAACTGATTGTCCCTTCCAGGGCCTCTAGAAAGGAACACAGCCCTACTGACATCTCAATTTTAGCCCAGTGAGGCCAATTTTGCTCTTTTGATCTCTAGAACTATAAGATCATAAATTTGGGTTAAGCCATCAAGTTTGTGATCATTTGTAACAGCAGCATGAAGAACTAATACAATGGGTGATAGGCAAAAACGGGGGGTCAGGGATATTTTGCACCAGTGAGCCCAGCTATGGGAGACTAAATGTTGCAGAAACTGGCAAGGTAAAGCCAAATGTGTCAGGGCTTATAGTAGCTTAGTAGCTGGCTCTCTGGTTTACTGGCTTGTTTGTTGGTTAAACTGGATTTGGCCACTCCTTATAATCCAGACCTGTAGAGAAAGGCAAACTTTCCTAGTCAGTCACCCTATGGTCCTGAGAACTAACGGTCTCCAGAGCCGCTATTATAGTCACTGCTGGGGAATCTACAGACTTCCTGACCCTGAAAGTATCAGCACTGCTTCTCAGACAGATTGTCTGAGTGCCTGTCTTCCTCTTAAAAATTCTCAGAAACTCAGTCTATTTTACTTCCATCCTCTGAGCTGAGAAGAAAAGAAAATACCTCACTATGTGAAAGTGAATAACACAAGGTGATCATATTATTAATGATAACATTAGATATCATTAGAGTTTCCTAAGCACATTTCACAAAACGTGAAAGACCTCATTTCTTTTAGTCATTATGATCCCATAAGGTACACACTACTATTACCTTCATCTTACAGACAAAAGGAGTAAAATCCAGAGCGATTAACGAACCCACCCCAAATTACACAGCTAGCAAGTGGTAACCCAGCTCAGACTTACTCCAAAGCCCATGCACCATCTCCCATGGTCGTAAGTACCACACTACTTCTCCAGAATTAGCTGCAGATTGGGAAGCTCCAGCTTTCTGTAGCTCTCCCAACACCAGGGCAGAGATTTTGACTGAAAATCACTTCCAGTACTAAAATAGCAAACATGGCTCAGAAATCTAACATTTTTTCCACCCTAACTCCCATGCTATATTGGTGCACTAAGTGTCATTCCCTTCTTAGGCTCCTAGTCAAGTAGATCCCCCTCTTCCTGGCCTGACTTCCCATCCCCTCTTCAGTACTCCCTCTCAAACCCCATTTGCCATGACTGATGGAGGAGAGAAGGAGAAAGGGAATAGGGCAGAGGAAGAGAGGGACTGGGCTAGGCTGATGGAGTGGTAAGCATCCTGAGCCCTGGTGCCCAGCAGGTCCAGAAGCTGAAGGCTGGGGTCCTTTAGTTCAGAGTCAAAACTAGCTCCCAGCTCAAGCCATACCTCAGGGCTTCTCATCCCTATATGCCTCCACCCCAGTCCTGCTTGAGATTCCCAAAGCCATCATACCAGAAGTAAGGAGGTAAGCCATAGAAGAGAACATGAAGAGAAATGAAGAGGCAGAGAGATTCAACAGAACGCTGCTCCTGTTCAGTTTCACTTACAATTTCTTGACTGCTTCCCCTGAAAAGCTCCACCACCACCCCCACCCCCAAGCGGTGCCTGCCCTGCCTTATGCCCTTAAGGATTGCATTCTGTCGCCAGCCTACATCAGAGCTCCCCCCCCCACCCGGGGAAGATAGGTGTCAACCGAGGTGCCAAGGCCTTCGTTCCACAAACATCACTGAGCATCACCTGTACACCAGACAGCGCTCTAGGCAAAGTGATTCAGAGATGAACAAGAAAGATGGTTGCCATCAAGATGAATCTTTCAGGAGCAACGTCCTATGTAAAGGAATCCAGAAAGCCTTTCCGAAGAGAGTTAACCAGACACTCAGAGCTACCAGGGGGTCTAGGCTTTGAAACAGATGGACACATTTGCTTAAACTCTAAAACTCCTTAAGCCTGGCAACTCAGATCCTCCAAGTGTATGCTTATTCTTTAAGGACGCCGGTTATCACGCAGGGAACATAACAGTCTCACCTCACATGCCAACTCTGATTAGCTGGTAGTGGTTGCCTGGAATCCTGTTTTGAGAAGGACTGTGGAGCCCCCCATCAGGGCTCAAGCAGGAAAAGGGGCTGTGGTAGATGAGTGCCGCCTGCCCCCGGGGAGGGATGAGTGAGGACAAATGTGCTACTCGTTACTGTCCCAGCCCTAACATAGATCTTACTATGGCTTCCATGGTTGTTTCATACCCGTTCACTTCCCAACGAGGCAACAAGTTCTAGAGAAGGCAGCAGTGTGCAGCGGAAGGAGCACTGAAAGCCGAGCAGAAAATCTTTTCTTTCTCTTCCAGAGCACAGCCTGGCGCAATGGAATGAGCACGAGGTGTCCAGAATCAGAGAGGCGTGGCTTTGGAGCTGGGCATCCCACTGTTCCACCGATCCTGCACATGGTACAGTGGATTCTTGTTTTTCATGGTAGTTATGCTCTAAAAAGTCGCTACAAACACTGAATTAGCGAATACCGAACTATTACTCCCAGGGGAAATACAGGGTTAGATTCCTGTGGGCCTCCAGTCATGACATTTTCATCAAAGAGTCAATGTATAACTTCGTTTTATGTTTGTTTCTGTTTAAAGACAGACAATGTGATACATATTATTGGTTCATTAACACTGACCTCACAGCCAACAGTACTATAACTCCTGCCTAAACAAAGCTTATCGAACACGTATTTTCTCTGTAAGGCATGTCATGGCCTTCTTGTGCTTAGGAGCAAAGACAGCACTTCAACGTTACAACTGGGAGCCATCTGAAATAGTGAAATCACCAACAAACAGCACAAAATGTGAAAAATGTGGCCCTACATAGACTGCAAAAGGAAAACTTGTTTATGGTGTGGGAGCTGAAACAGAAAGGCCAAGTGTTGCCTTTTTTATGTTAGCTGAACATGTGCCTGGAACAACTCCATTTTTTTCACCACTCTGCGCAAGTCTGTGAATACTGGGAAAGCACTCGGGGTATTGATTTGGGGTTACAAATAAATTTCAGGGAGCAGGCAAATGTTCAAATCCAGATTCAGTGAATAACGAAGGTGGGCTGTACTTATCCTCTGTGAGCCTCCGTACTGCTACCTCTCTGACCCTACAGATTAAAGGAGACCCCATGTAAAACGCTTCACATGATTCCAGCTAGTTCTTCACCCAAATATCTGCATTTTCACCTTTTGTACTTTGTCTGCCATGCTCGATACTGAGAGATAAGTAAATGGCAAGAAATTTCCAGCTAAATGTGCCATCCCTTGGAGCCTAGACCAAAAACGACTCCTAGCGGCTCAAGCAGAAAAGGAGGTAGTTCGAACTGATACAAAAGGTACTCTCCAGGGGCTCTGAAGGGCAGGGATCAGCCCAGCCAGGACCCCCCTGGATGGGAGAGAGTCTGGAAGGTGAGATGCAGGGCGGTATCTCACGTGGCTGCATCATCTGCCGTCCCTGCTTCTCTCCGAGCATCTCCTACACTTCCTGCTTCTCTCGGGAGACCGCTTCCCTCTGCTTCCTCTGGCTGGCTTGTACCCTTGTCGTTTGGGCTCATATGTGGTTCTGGCTTCCACAGAGGCGATCCCAGCCTGACTTGCCACGCTGGGGCACAGCTGTAGTCTGTGTCTGTCCAGCGCCATTCCCCCGCCTCTGGTAACAGAGGAGGTGACGGTACCGCCGGCTCCAGGGCGGCCCGTGACCCAGGCCTGGCCATGGACTCTTTCTCCTGAGAATTTGATGCTCTCTTAGTTATCATCTATCACTCCTGTGATTACTTTGTATATCTTTGTGCTGCCTCGTGGTTTTCATTCGCTCAGAGCTCTTGCTTAGTCACGGCTTCTGCTTCCACGGATTGTCTTTTCTTGTCTCTCCAGTTCTGATTGCCGTAAGAGAAAAGCACTGGTACACTTAATTGCCACTTATTTGGGCAAAACTTCCATGCCAGGACACTCTCTAGGCTAATGTCCAGCCTTTCGATCAGCTGCTCCTAGGTAAGGGCCTGCCGTTGTCCGGTAAGTTGTGAGCGGGGTTGTAGGGGTAGGAAGGCTGCGTATGGTATGGGATGCGGTCACCTACGTTTAAGGATTTAGCTCAAGCCAGTTATTCACATACCTATCTTCTTCGAACGCCTCAAGTCCTACCTATGAAGCACTCCTATTAGTTCTACTCTCAAAATGTATGTATGTATGTATGTATTTCTAAAGATGTATTTATTTATTTTAGAGAGA
The DNA here is from genome assembly GCF_002007445.2 of Ailuropoda melanoleuca. Taxonomy (NCBI): domain Eukaryota; kingdom Metazoa; phylum Chordata; class Mammalia; order Carnivora; family Ursidae; genus Ailuropoda; species Ailuropoda melanoleuca. Next base: position 47,895,910 of record NC_048233.1, on the reverse strand, counting down.
GTGCGTGTGGGGGAGGGGCAGAGGGAGTCTCAAGCAGACTGTGCTGAGCACAGAGCCTGACATGGGGTTCAATCTCCCCACCCTCGGATCATGACTTGGGCTGAAACCAAGAGTTGACCGCACCACCCAGGCGCCCCTCAAAATGTATTTAGAATGTAATCATTTCTCCCCTTTCCCGCTGCTAGCACTCTGCTCCAAGCCACTTGCATCGCTGTGGGAGCCTGTTAAGAGGTCACCTGCTTCCACACATGGTCTGTCCCTCACATGGCAGCCAGAGTGATTCTTTGAACACCTAGTCGTTCCTCTGCTTCACACGCTGCAACGGCTCCCCATTTCACTCAGAGCAAGACCCAAAGACCTGGCCCCCATTACACTCTCACCTCATCTTTACCACTTCCCCCCTTGCTCACCTCGCTCTAGTCACACTGGCTGCCTTGCTTTTCCTCAGATAGTCCAGGCACGCTCCCACCACAGGGCCTTTGCTCTGGCTGTCCCATCGGTCTGAAGCACACTTCTACCAGACACTGGCCTCACTAACTCCTTTAGATCTTTACTCAAATCTCACCTTCTCTGCCAGGCCTGCCTGACCAACCTATTCAGTACTACACCTGGAGTATCAAATGCTGTACTGTCAGTACTGGAGTATTAAACGCTACAGTTCCCCACATGTCCCTCCCCTCTTCTCCTGCAGTACTTTTTGTTCCTGTACTTATCACTCTCTAACATACGATCTAAATGACGCTTATTATTTGTTGTGTGTCTCCCCCAGCTAGAATGTGAGTTCCACAAAGATAGAGATCTTTGTGTGTTTCGTTCCCTGATGTATACCAGAGGATTTAGAACAGTGCCTGACCCAAGCACTCCATAAATATTTGCTGAATTGAATTGAATTCCTCGGTAGGGAGCTATACACATGGCAGGTACACTAAAGTTTCCCTATTCAATAGAAAATATCTCTTTCAGGGAAATTTATAACACTAAGTGCATATTAGAAAAGAGGAAAAGTCTCAGATCCATATTCTAAGCTCCCACTTAAGAAACTAGAAAAAGAGAAAAAATAAACCCGAAGCAAAAGAAAGTAAATAACAAATAGCAGAAATCAATGATTTTCATTTTTTCAATTTTTGTTAGTTTTTATTTAAATTGCAGTTACTTAATATACAGTGTAATACTAGTTTCAGGTGTACAGTATAGTGATTCAACACTTCCCTACATCACCCGGTACTCACCAAAACAAGTGCCCTCCTTAACCCCCATCACCTACTTCACCCATTCCCCCACCCACCTTCCCTCTGGTAACCATCTGTTCTCTATAGCTAAGAGTCTGTTTTTTGGTTTTTGTCTCTCTCTTTCTTCTTTTTTCCCTTTGCTTATTTGTTTTGTTTCTTAAATTCCATATAGGAGTGAAATCATATGGTATTTGTCTTTCTCTAACTGACTTATGCTTAATACTCACTAGCTCCATCCATGTCATTGCAAGTGGCAAGACAAATCAACGATTTTTTTAAAAAATACTACGAACAACTCTACACACATAAATTTGACAACTTAGATGAATGGAGTAATTTGGGGCTCCTGGGTGGCTCAGTCGTTAAGCATCTGCCTTCAGCTCAGGTCATGATCCCAGGGTCCTGGGATGGAGCCCCACATCCGGCTCCCTGCTCAGCGGGAGGCCTGCTTCTCCCTCTCTCACTCCCCCTGCTTGTGTTTCCTCTCTCACTGTCTCTCTGTCAAATAAATAAATAAAATCTTAAAAAAAAAAAAAAAAAGAAATGGAGTAATTCGTTGAAAACCACAAACTAACACAACTCACCCAATAGGAAATAGATCATTTGAATAGCACTATAACTTTTTCTAAAGATTTACTTATGTATTTTAGAGAGAGACAGCACTAGTGGGAGGGGCAGAGAGACAAGGAGAGAGAATCTCAAAAAGACTCCACATTTAGCACAGAGCCCGATGTGGGACTCTCTCCCAGGACCCTGAGATCATGACCTGAGCCGAAACTATGAGTCCGTCACTTAAATGACTGTGCCACCCAGGCGCCTCAGCACTATACCTGTTAAGGAAATTCATACCTATCGGGATGGCTAAAGTAAAAAGTTAACAACAGATGCTGGTGAGGATGCAGAGAAACCAGATCATTCGTACATTGTGGGTAGTACTGTAAAATGGTACGGCCACTCTGGAAAACAGTTTGGTAGTTTTACAAAGCACGAAGCATCCAACTACCCTACAACCCAGCCACTGCATTCCTGGGTGTTTATCCTAGATAAATGAGACTTCTGTTCACATAAAAATCTGCCCATGAATGTTTATAGCAGCTTTATTTATAATAGCCAAAAGCTGTAAACAACCCAGATATACTTCAGCAGATGAATGGTTAAACAGATTGGGTATGTCCATTCCATGGGATACTCAACAGTAAAAAAAAGAACACATCATTGATACATGCTACATTTGGCATGCGAGGTGAAATTACACCAAGTGAAAAAATTACTAATTTTGCTAAGTCAAAAAAAGAATTATGCAAAGTGGAAAAAAAGCCAAAAAAGTACATACGGTGTGATTCCACTTATAGGCTATTCTTGAAACAACAAAATTATAGAAATGTAAATTGGTAGCTGCCTGGGGTAACAGACCCAGTGGGGGTGAGGAGAATGGGACAGAGTTGCCTTATAAAAGGGCAACATGGGGGTTCTTGTGGAAGGAATGTTCTGTACAGTATCAATATCTTGTTGGCGGGGTGTCTGGGTGTCTCAGTCGGTTAAGTGTCTGACTCTTGGTTTCAGCTCAGGTTATAATCTCAGGGTCGTGAGATCAAGCCCTACATAGGGCTCTGCACTGAACATGGAGCCTGCTTAACATTCTCTCTCCCTCTGCCCCTCCCCAGCCCCACCTTCCCTCTCAAAAAAAACCCAACAAAATCCCGGTTGTAACAGATACTACAGTTTTGCAAGATGTTGTTACCAGTGGAGGAAACTGGGTGTATTAGTTAGGGCTCCCCAGAGAAACAGAACAAATAGGCTACAGATAGAGATGTTGATGGTGATATAGATACATAGATACAGATAGACATAGATATGTAAGAGGAGATTTATTACAGGAATTGGTTCACATGATTATAGAGAAAGTCCCATGAATGTGCATATTTATTTGTATAATCCTATATATCAGATATAGGAAACCATTTAGAAGAAAAGACACCAAAATAACAGTAGTCATCTCTAAGTAGTAGAATTATGAGCATTTTTTTCTTTTCTTTCTTTCTTTCTTTCTTTTAGTTATGGGCATTTTCTCATTTTTGTATAGTGAATACTTATTATATGTGCAACTTTCAAAGCACACCATATTTTTAGGACATTCTTTAGACCAACCCTTAATCCATGGCTTGAAAACCTGTAACCAATCTCCAAATAATCAGTCATTTTGGTCTTTCATATCATAGAAATCAGTATTTCCCAAAGCAGTCCATGTAGCTTTAATTATTAGAAATGAGAGCTGTTGGAAGCAAAGGTCTGTACTGCCTGTGCCTTCAAAGGGTTTAAGGCCATGGATTTGGTCCTAGCACAGGTCATTTAACTTGGATCATTCATGGGGGAAAACGGGAAAGGTATACCGTCCAATGGCTCACAAGAGCCACACACTACTCAAACATTGGGCGCAAGAGACACAAACACGTGAAAGCAAACATGACACAAATCCGTCTCTGCTCTGCACCCCCTCTCACACTGGACAATTCCTTTTGCTCAAGTGGTCAGCAGGGAACATAAACAGATTTTAAAATATGTAGTTGTTATAATCAATAGTCAGAAATGAAAGTGTAAAAAAACAACCTATTCACAACCAAGATCCCAAATCTCCACTAAACATTTTAATGCCTACCTAACAAAAACTATAAGGAAAACTTCACTTTGATGACACAGTAAAAGGAAATCAGACTCGATGGAGAGTTAACATTGCTTATAACTGGAGAGACTGAACAAATGTTAAGGTAACACTTCCCGTTCACAGATTTAATGCAATGCGAATTAACGGAGCATTAAGAGTTTTACGAATATAAAATACAAAACAGTTGTAAAATGCGCCCAAAAGAAGCATACAAAAGTGCTCGTGTTCTGGGAGGAAAAAAGATAATGTTGCAGAACTTCCCTTTCCTGGATTCAAAAACACTGTGATGTCATAGAGCAACAATGATCACAACTCGGGCAGCTCAACTCCCAAACGAAGGGTCTGTTCTGAGTCAGCAAGGTGAAGGAAAACATGGGGGAAGAGGCCTAGGCTGATGACGGTAATGGGTGTCTTGGGAGGCTTTGTTTGTGAGACAAGGTAGCTCAAGCAAAGGAGGCTTATTTTCAGACTATAAGTAATTTCACCTCACAGAGGATGGAAGCAGAATAGAACCTCACTGCATGAAAACTAGGAACCAAGGCAACTCTCTCCAGATCTCAGGAACCCTTCCCAGTGCCTCCCCAATCCCCGCCCCACACTCCGGCTCTGAGCACTGGCTGGGTGACAGCCCCTCCCACCTACCCCCAAAGTTCCAGCTCCTGCAGCGGTGGTGGCCCTGGAGATGCCCATGCCACCTATTCACTGTCATTCTCCCAGTCTTAGAGGCACTAGCTGTTGCCTGAAATATACATCTCTGGTTTTCCTAGCTTCCCCCTGCCTTTTTTTTTTTTTTTTCTTTTCCAGTTTTCCGACAAATTCCCTGAATTAAATCCCTTCTGTTTAACAGTGTTTAACAGCGGTTTCTGTTTTCCCAGTTGGACCTTGATTGCTACAGGGCCAGCTCCAGGGCTGAGCTTAGTTTGGTTTTTTGAGCATTCGAGTGCACAAGTCACAAGCTATTTCTCTTGCAGGCAGATATCCATTTCTGATCCAAAAAAACACGTCCAGGGCATGGCTATTTTGAGCAGATGGTCTGCCGCCCCAAACATTCTGATGCAGCTGAGAATAGGACAGCCCACAAGCTGGTAGAGCTGGGGGTGGGTGGGCAGTATGGAGGTGAGGAGGGTTGATAATTGAGGCAGGACTACCAAGAGGTTTGAGCAGTTGCCCAAACACGGAAAGAGTAAAATCTGATATCAGAAATCTAGAAAGAAATCGATGACTGGTAGTCACTCTGGTAACCAACTGGGTCAAACACCAAAGGCAGCTAGAGTTGCAAGTCACAGGGAGGAGATTCCAGGAATAGGACTGAGACAGGCTGGGACAGGAGAAGTGGACATTTCAGAGATGTCAGGGGCAGCTATGCAGAGATGAGCTTACACAGAGAGCTGCACGGTGTCAAGCATAGTCACATAAAGGGACATGAAAGGAATTACCATTTGTCTGAGTTTGCCCCCAATGTGACATATTCCCCAACCCACCCCTTCTTCTTATTTTCCTAATAATTGCCTTTTATTTCATGATTGATATTTTGTTTTCTTCATTTTGTTTGAAGAGTTTCTCCATTTTTAAGCAATGAAGTGATATGTGCTAATTTTAATGTAATATATATTAGAATTTACAGATAAATGACAAGAAAAGTATGAATCTGTAACCCAACAGATCCAGCCCCACATCTGGCTCCTGGCTCAGAGGGGAGTCTGCTTCTCCCTCTCCCTCTGCCTCTCCCCCTGCTCATGCTCTCTCCCTCAGACTCCGTATCTCTCTGTGTCAAATGAATAAAATCTTAATAAATAAATAAATAAATATGCACTACTTATTATTGTGAAAAACTGGATATTAGGCAAATGTCCCAAATAGAGGGATTAAGTCATTATGAAAATGTTGATATATTAATATGGAAGAACACTGAATTGCTAATTAAAATAATCTATGAACAGCATGTATTCATGGAAAAGAAAAAACAGAAATTAAAATAATATGAAAACAACTTCTCGTTAAGACTGTGTAAACATTATGTCTATACAACAATAAAGATTTTTTTAAAAAGCAAACAGAATCTCATAAATGGTGCTTATTTTATGATAAAAGTCTTTGTACTTTTTGTTGGTCTGTTTAGAAATTTTTTGCCTGGATCAACATAACACCATAAAATATGCAGTTTTCAATGAATTTTTCCAGATAATCAACTATGAAATTTGGCAGGTGATACATCTCACAAATCTCTATCCTAAGTCCAACCCATCCCCATTCCAGAACTCCTCAGAATAACTGAAATTTAGAACAGAAACTCCTACCATTTAGTCATTGTAGTGGATTCTGTGGTAGGCTGCCTCCCTAGATCTCCCATTCCGGACTGAGGCACTCATCCACCCCCCCAACCCCCACTCCACCACCCCTGTCGCAGGGGAGTTGGCTGACAACTCTCAGGAAAGTGTCTCTTCAAGAATTGCCCTCCCAGGTGCCTAGGTGGCTCAGCTGGTGAAGCATCTGCCTTCCGCTCAGGTCATGATCCCAGGGTCCTGGGATGGTCCTGGCTCAGTGGGGAGCCTGCTTCTCCCTCTGCCTGCGGCTCCCCCTGCTTGTGCTCTCTCTCTGTGTCAAATAAATAAATAAATAAATAAATAAATAAATAAATAAAATCTTAAAAAAAAAAAAGAATTGCCCTCCCTCAATTGAGGAAAGCTGCCTTGCCCAAGGTTGTGCCCCTTCCTTGAGGGCAGCCACTTCTAATGTCTGGCCAAAGATGGGGGAGGTGGAGGATAATAAAGGCCGGACTCCCTTGCCTCAAGGAAACATATGGCCCAGAGCTCCCTAAGGGAGCCTTTGTTGCAACTGCATTCACTGTTCACTTCTCCCTCTGTCCAACCTGCCACCAAGCAATACCAAGCCTGAGCCCCCAGCACAGCACCATTTTTTTTGGAGAGCAACCAGCCACTTGATGACAAGCTGATGACACCGGAACAGGCAGTGATTCATTTTGACAGGAATGGATATATATATTTGAGGTATAGGTTTGCCTTTCCTGCCGTCAGGCCTCAGCCAGTATCACTCCCTGAGGGCATGCAGAGTGTTTGATCCACCAACATGGAATCTTGGGTAATATTTTTATTGGACCCAGGAACCCATTTCATTTCAGAGCAGCTGCAGCAGTGGCCCATGACCCTGGGATCCACTGCTATTTCACACCCCGCTACACAGGAGCTGTCAGCTTGACAGTGATGAAATGGCCTTTTGAAGGAGCAACTGAGCTCCCAGTCTGAAGGTGATACCTTTCACGAAGAGAGTGACATCTGCCGAGATGTTAACGCAAATCAACAGTTATTGTATGGGCCTATGCTCTCAGTAGGCCTAATACATGGTTCTGGAATTGAAGGGAAGGAAGTAGGAGTGGCTTTGAGCCCTGCTTACCATCACTCACAGTGACCCACTTGTGGTATTTATGCTTCTCGTCCCAGCAACTCTAAACTCTGTGGGTTTAGGTCCTGGTGATTGACTAAGAAACGCTTTGCCAATTGTGATGGTAAATGGAGCTGAGAGTGAGGGAAACAAAAATGGGTTATAGAGTAGGGAGATAAATATCAGTTGCAACCTTCAGACGGAGGTGCAGTACCAGTTGTAGCTCGTCCTACTAACCTTCCTCTTGTAAGTTTCCCCAGCAGAAGAGACCAACTTGGGCACTGGAGGAGTTCTCAGACCTTACTGCACAAAGTGAGTGGATCCAGTGCAAAGGGTTTGCTGTAACGGATGCTATGGTGTGCCACTCAGATCCTGCTTCCTGGATCAGGGCAATCATTCCCTCAGCCGATGGCTCTCAGATGAGCGTCTCTTCTGATATTGTCCTCAGCCGGAGAGTCACCTTGCCCACATCTAATCGATGTGGTTTTGGAATAGAGGTGAGGTTTGGTGGGGTGAGGTCTGGAGCCGATGACCAAGAAGGAATTCTTGAGACATCTTTGGTGCAAAAAGGTGGTTTTATTAAAGCACAGGCACAGGACCCATGGGCAGAAAGGGCTGCCGCACCAGGGTTGTGAGGGGTGGCTGATTATATCCTTGGGAGTTGGAGGAGGTAAGGAAAACGGACGTTTCAAAAGAACTTTCATATGCTAAAGAGCATCTACAAGATAATGCTAAAGAGGACCTATAAGGTATCAGAGATTGTTTTCCCCTCCAGCAAGGTATTAACATGAAAATAGTTGGGAGATTCTTGGAAGAATGTCAAACAAATCCCACGGGGAGGGGGGGGGAAGGTTACAAGGATGTCAGCTTATGCTTTGTCTTCAGCTAGCCTTCTGCTCCCTCATCACAATGACCAGCTCGCGTGCCCAGGTATGAAGGCCTAGCCCACTTTGCTCCAAGGCAGGAGGACAGAGTTCCCTACAGGACTGGCTGAGAGGCCCTTCTTGTGACTATGCTGCGTTCAATCCCTCCTTCTACCCGGTCTTATTTCCTTCATTCAGCTACTGGTGTTGAATCCCTGGGTGCTCCCCAGTAAACTTCCTGCATGCAAATCTCCATCTCAGAGTTAGTTTCTGGGGGACTCAGTATGCAACAGTTATACCAGGTTTTTTGGGGGTTTTGGTTTTTTTTTTTTAACAGAAAATACCATCTAACACACAAGCTTTGGTGGCTGTCATACATATAGATAGTAAGAATCCCTGGACGATCTACATCTGGAAAGCTCATTGACCTTACCAACAACACTGATACTATTGCTTCTCCTTTTGGAGACTTTGTTTTCCTGGGACCCTGTTGCAGGTGCTGAGTATGAAAAGCAGCCGGGAAGCCTTCCAGTTCAGCTTCCATCTCATGGTCACTTCTTTTCTTCTTCAGCTCTCTGGTTGTGCCAGGCCATCTTTCCAGAAAGTTTTTCCATCCCATCTTTCCAGAAAGCTATCGGTACCACTAGCTGTCACTTGTCTCCCTCCACCCACAGTCCAATAAGTTCCAGCTGCTGAAGGAGTTGTGGGAATTCCTCAGTGTCACCAGGAAGAGAGGAACTTAAATCCCTCTGGTTACTAATCACCATCTTCTTTCTGTTTCTTTCATTTGTCCCCATCGACTTTCTCTCATGATCAGAGAGTTAAGTCACTTCCTTACTCCACTGCATCTTCAAGTTCCTGTGCCCTCTGGGCTTTCAACACCCTTCTATAGGAAATCTCTGTATTACACTTTCAAATTTTATTATTATTATTATTATTACACTTCAAAGTTTTTGAATGACAAAGCTATAAATGAGAACTAAGCTCTTTCCTTCCTTCCTTTAGTAAATTTCTTGTGTACCAACTCTGAGTCATCTCTTAAGTGAAGCCAGGCATACCTACCCTTACTTAAGGTTATTAAATGTGATATTAGGGACACAACCATTCCTTCTTGCAAATTCCCTAGGGGCCAAAGTTGGCAGAAGATTGCTGGTCTGGCTGAGTCTTGCAGCACATCCCACTGGAACAACAACCCAGAGCTCATGCCCTTGGATGGAGAGCATATTAACAGCATTCTCTTTGTGTAGGAAGACCTCCAAGTTTTGTAAAGGCCCACTATATTTAGTGTAGTAACGTGAAATGTCCCCAACCAGTAGATTTCTATCAACCGGCCAGTCTTCAAAGGCCAACTGGTCAGGGAGGCTGGAAACCACAACCCAGCCCCCCCCACCCCCACCCCAGTGGCTCCTTTAAGGCATCAAGCCCTCTTGGGCACTTCTAAATCAAGAGCCACATAAAATTGGACACTCTCCATCCTCACATTGTTGTTCACCTTAGTTCTCAAGCCAGGACACACTTCTCAATCTTTCTACAACCTTCAGGTTTCTGACCCGAGAATTCCTTCTCCCCTATACAGCCTAGCCTCTCCCTCAGGGCAGAGTTTGGGGTGCAGAGGGAACTACTGGCTCCTCTTCAGCACATTATCTCAAAGTACAGTCTTTTCAAATGGAGAAATATGTAGAGAAGGTAGACAAAGACTGTGACTTTTAGTAGATTACTCCTCCAGTTTCAGAACCCTTCTTGTTTCTTGCGCATCTTGTTTCTTTCCTACCTAACCACAGGCACCACTTCTCTGACTTTAAATTCCAACTTTTGTTTTGCTCCTGAATCAGAACTCAGGCTCCCTCACACGGGGACAAATCAAAGAAGGCGGAAAGAAGTAAGATAAATTGAACCACAGAACCCTGGAATACTCTGAAATGGAAGTCATCAGATGCCCCTAAAGATGGGAGGGTGGGGTAGAAAGAAAAGATTGCTTAAAAGTCTTTACAATGACCAGTTAAATGCCCAGATCTTCCCAACAGCACATCCTTCCACCACTCTAGGAGAGGCCAGGCAGTTTATTCTTTTGAGAGGTTGGGTCGAACGCTCTAGACTTGGTGCACCAGGGACAGTGGGGGGAGGGGAGGTTAAATTAAAGTCTCTACAAGGAATGATGAACTCCCCTCACCCTACCCTCCAGCCCCTTTCCCCTGATAAGCTCCTGGAGGGCTAGAAGGCAAGTTTATAAATTCCCATGCAAAAAAATTTCTCTGACTCACTGACTGACCAGCCTAAGAGAAAAGATCTTCGCATAACAACATTTGGAGGTCCCTCCCCCTGCAAGAAAGAAATGTGAAACTACTGTGAAGCCCAACAGCCAACATGCTCTGCCCATTCACAGGGGCCATTTAAGTGTCTCACTCTTTAATGTGAATAGACAGCCATTCATGGGAAGTCACTAATGTGAAATACACACAGAAAAGAGTTCAGAGGGAGGTGACAATGTAGGAAATAAAACTTCAACCACTAAAATTAATGTCCTTAGATGAGAGAAAATACTGCATTCATGGAGTATTTAAACAGCAAGGACAAGATGTCATTTAAAAACAAAGCAAATCAAAACCAGGAATGGAGGAAGGGGACAGTCAGAGAACCAGATAAAGCTTTAAAAAATAATAATAGCAGAAATTTAAAAATTCAGAAATAACGGTTCTGACACTGGAGGAGTAATCGTATTAAAAGTCACAGTCTCTGTCTACCTTCTCTTCTACAGAATTAGTTAAGAAATCTCCCAGAAAAAAGTTAAAAAAATCTCCCAGAAAAAAAAATAAAGGAAAGATATGAAGAATATTACATCAGTTCAAGTTACCCAACAACTAAATCAAGAGTTCTAGAAACAGGGGCACCTGGGTGGCTCAGTCGATTAAGCATCTGCCTTAGGCTCAGGTCAGGATCCCAGGGTCCTGGGATCAAGCCCCCATAGGGCTCCTTGCTCCGTGGAGAGCCTGCTTCTCCCTCTCCCACTCTCCCTGCTTGTATTCTCTCTCTCTCTCTATCTTACAAATAAATAAATAGAACCTTTAAAAAAATGTTTAAAAAAAAGAGTTCTAAAAAGGGTGATAAGAGAAAATGGTGGGGAGGGGATGACGAAAATAAGAATACACATTTAAAAAAAGAATATAAGTGATAATTTCTCAAAACTGGAGGAAATGTGTTTTCAGATTGAAAGAGCCCATTGTATTGAGTTCATTCCACACAGTGTATGAAAAGAGACCCTGTTCCAAGGTGCATCAACGTGAAATGTCAGAACATTTGGGAGAAAGGGAAGATCTCAAAACCTTCCAGAGAGGAGGAAAAAACCTTGGGAGGTATTAGCGTCTCAATACCAAGGTGGGAAGCTAGAGAACAAAGAAGCGATGCCTTTAAAATTCCAGTGAAAATCATTTCCAACCTGTAACCCTATACCAAGACTCTCATTCAAGGGTACTGATAATACAAAGGCATTTTCAGACACGCGAGGTCTCAAAAACATTTACCTTTCATGAACTTTTTCTCGGGAAGCTATTGCAGGATGAGCTCCACCAAACAAGTGCGTAAAACCAAAAGGAAAATATGAGATCTGGCAAACAAGAGATCCAACCAAAGAGAGATGCAGGAGAAATTCCTAAAATGATGTAAAAGGGAAATCTTAGGATGACAGCTGGACAGCTGGCCTAGAGAGCAACAGGTTTAGACTAAGCTGGATGATGGAAAGTTCCAGAAGAGAAGTCTGTGAGGGAAAAAAACACACAAAACTGATGGAGTGAGAGATTTATAATTCTGTCAGAAGACTTGGGCAGAAATTAATGATTGTATGAAACTGAAGTTTAAAAAAGACAATTAGTAACCTAAGGGAAAACAAAATTATTATAGAAGATACAAAGTGAACAGGGCACTTGTGAACAGTATTTCCATAGGCATAATAATGCAAACACTGCAAGTGAGTTTAACCAAAATTGTGATATAATCACAATGGAAGGATGGTTGTAGGTGAAGGGTGTGTGCTGTAGAGGGTGGGTATAAGAAAAACAAAATCCTACCCTCTGTAATAGGAAATCAGGAGATAATGCCTAAACCGAAAAATCAGGGGAAAAAGTAACAGAATAAGCACCACAAGAAATAGCTAAAAGGTGTGAATATAGTTGGCTCTGTGGAGCAGAAATCACAGGTGGGGAGGAGTGGGCAAAGGGGTTGCCATTTTGTTTTGCTGCTATTGTTAGAAGCTTTGTATTTGATTTTATATACTATGTGCTTCTATATTTTGATTATTAAAAAGACTAAAGAAAAAAGTGAGTGAGGAAATAAGGAAGAAAAGAAAATTTTTTAGAAAAAAACAAGATGAAGTCAGAAGTAATATTAGATCTAGTATACATCATTGCTAAAGATAGGCTGAAAATTTGGTTCTGAGCTTTTCAGCAGACAGCGCAAAGTGGGAAATGTAATCATTTATACAGTTTCACCATGTCCAAGAGATAAAAACAAACCACTTACTCAGGAGAAATACATCTATTCCTGGTACTGAGATCTTTTTTTTTTTAAGGTTTTATTTATTTATTTGACAGAGAGAGAGCACAAGCAGGGGGAGAGGCAGGCAGAGAGAGAGGGAGAAGCAGTCTCCCTGTTGAGCAAGGAGCCCGATGGGGGGCTCAATCCCAGGACCCTGAGGTCATGATGTGAGTGGAAGGCAGACGTCCAACCACCTGAGCCACCCAGGCACCCCCCGCGACTGAGATGGGAGACACATTTTTCCCATCTGTCCTCCTAAAGAGGACATAATGCGACATAGTGAACCACAACCTCGTCATCTTGCCTCCAGTAACTGCAACAGTAAGTTTCATTAAGCTGTTTCTTATGATGTTTCTTGATGTAGGTTGATGACAAAATGCCAGGGCAGACTCCAATAAAAGCAATTCTGTGAAGAGATAAAAATCTGTTCACTTCAGAGAGGTAGTGAAAAATGGTGGCTCATGTGTGGGCCTGAGTTCCAAATCTGTCTCTGAAGAAAGTTACTCAACTACTCTGTACTCAGTTTTCTCATCTATAAAATAGGCCTAAATATCATCATTTTGTAGGATTCTGAGAGGATTAAATAAGTTTATGCTTATGAAGCACTTACAGTGATATCTGGCATATATATAAGCACTCAAAGAAAAAGATAGCTATTATTCAGAGAAATGTTTTTTAAAAATGGATCACATAGGATAAGACTATACTAAACAAAACACCAAGATATTGGTGAAGGGACAGAAACGTTGATTAATGGAATAGTATACAGAAATAGATCCACACAAGTATAGGCAACTGATTTTTCTTTTAAAGGTTTTATTTATTTATTTCAGTCAGCAAGAGAGAGAGAAAAAAAAGAGCAGAGGTGGGGGGGTGGGGGGTGCAGAGGCAGAGGGAGAAGCAGGTTCCCGGAGGAGCAGAGAGCTGGATGTGGGGCTCAATTCCAGGACTCCGGGATCATGACCTGAGCCGAACGCAGACATTTAACTGACTGAGCCACCCAGGTGCACATAGTCAACTCATTTTTGACAAAAATACAAAATATTTAATGGAGGAAAGATAGTCTTTTCAACAAATGGTGCTAGAGCAATTGGATATCCATAGTCAAAGAAACGAACTTTAATGTAAACTTCACACCTTATACAAAAATTAACTCAAAATGGATCATAGATTTAAATATAATATGTCAAACTATAAAACTTTTAGATAAAAACAAAGGAGAAAATCTGCAGAACCTAAGGCTAGGTGAAGATTTCTTATAAACGATAGTCAAAGCGTACTCAGTAAGAGAAAATGTGACAAGCTGGACTTCATCAACTTAAAAATGTTTGCTCTGCTCTATTAAGAGCAAACCTGTTGGGGCACCTGGGCGGCACAGTTGGTTAAGTGATGGACTCTTGGTTTCAGCTCGGGGTCGTAAGATCAAGCCCTGCATTGGACCTTGTGGTCAGTGCAGAGTCTGCTTAGAGTTTCTTGCTCCCCCTCCCACCCTGGGGGGTGCACGATCTCTCTCACTCTCAAATAAATAAATAAATCTTAAAAAAACAAAAACAAAACTAAACAAAGAGCAAACCTGTTAAAAAGACCCTGTTAAAAGGATGAAAGGGGGGCGCCTGGGTGGCACAGTCGTTAGGCGTCTGCCTTCAGCTCAGGGCGTGATCCCAGCGTTCTGGGATCGAGCCCCACATCAGGCTTCTCTGCTAGGAGCCTGCTTCTTCCTCTCCCACTCCCCCTGCTTGTGTTCCCTCTCTCGCTGGCTGTCTCTGTCAGATAAATAAATAAAATCTTAAAAAAAAAAAAAAGAGGAATGCAAATTAAAACCACGATGAGATTTCACTATACATCTATGAGAACGGCTAAAATAAAATACAGAGACAGAACCAAGTGTTGACAGCGAAATTGGCTCTATCACATATTGCTGGTTGTAATGTAAAACAGTATAACTACTCTGCAACATAATTTGGCAATTTCTTAAAAAAACGACATACACTTACCACGTGACCCAGCAATCAATACTCCTGGCAATCAATACTTCTGACCCAGCAATCAATACACACACATAAATACACACACACACACACACACACACACACACACAAAAGTATATATAAAACTGTGAAATCTGAATCTGAATAAAGTCTATTGATTGTACCAAGGACAATTTCCTGGGTTTGATATTATATTATTGTAGTGACCACTGGGGAAACTGGGTTCAGAATACACTAGACCTCCCTGTATTGTGTTTGCAATTTCCTGTGAATCTGTAATTATTTCAAACTAAAGTTAAAAAGGAAAAACAAACGCTGTAAAAAATGTTACGTAAATCTTATCAATTTGGGGATTAACGTTATCTTTCTTTAGCAAGCTCTTCATAGATTGTATAAAATGATCATTTAAATAGTGGAAGTGTTGGTAGAAATTGTAAAAATTCATCTAAGAATAGTGCTTCTTTCAAAATATAGTGAAGGCAGGGGCGCCTGGGTGGCTCAGTCATTAAGCGGCTGCCTCTGGCTCAGGGCGTGATCCCGGCGTTAGTTATGGAATCGAGCCCGCATCAGGCTCCTCCTCTGGGAGCCTGCTTCTTTCTCCCACTCCCCCTGCTTGTGTTCCCTCTCTCTCTGGCTGTCTCTCTGTCAAATAAATAAATAAAATCTTAAAAAAAAAAAATACAGTGAAGGCCAAGAATCGTGGGGAGGCAGGGTGCTTCCGTAGGTGCTCATTGTTTCAGGAAGGCAAGTAGCATATTTCTAAGAGTGGCACTTCTTACCCTAGCCCCATGTCTGGCCCTCAGCTTTTCAGCTCAAAAACCTGATTTTCTTGCAGATTGAGCACGGATTCTCCATTAACGGAGCTCACAAGACTGATGTGCTATGAATGACAATCTCAGCCACACTCAGATGTGCCAGAAAAGCCAAATTTCTCTCTGTTGTTTAAATCAACTCACTTTGAACTCCAAACCCCCATCCAATAAGCTGGAGCAAATTCAACCTAAGTAATTCTTTGGAAAGGCATCATTGGTCTGGGAACTGCACAGACACCCGCTATTGTACTCTGAAGGGTATTCCCCAAAATGGTGACTGTGGCTTCTGTGATACTTGGGACTCAGTAACTGTCTTCAGTGCCTGGAAGGCAGCCTCCCTGCGAACTCCGTGCAGCCTTTTTCCCCTGAGGTCTTGCACCTTCTCAGGCTCTGAAATCTCCCCCTCCCGTGCCTCAGGGAAACTCCTAGAGAAGCCACTTAACTTCTCTAATATCCTTTCTCTCCCAGTCCTCCAGGACACCCAGCATCATCTGATCAATCAGGTTAGCTTTTCCAGATGGTGAGAAAATCCACTAGCTTGAAGCTGCTTTTATTTTTGGTCCTGCCAAAATACCCACGGTAATTACAAAGCCTCACTATCTTCTGAAATGTGGGGAGAAATATAGGGAGAACAAAATAAAATTAATATTTCAACAAATCATTCTGCCAAAACTACATTGGACCAGAAAAGCCCTTTAATTAATTTGCAATAAGCAATAAATATCACAGCAACAGGTCACATTCACGTGGCTAGCCCATTCTGCTCCTTTTTTTTTTAAGATTTATTTATTTATTTGAGAGAAAGTGAGCTCAAGGGAGAGCAGGATAGGAAGGCAGGGCCCAGAGTAAGAGGGAGAAGCAGATTTCCCGCTGAGCAGGGAGTCTGATGAGGGGCTGAATCCCAGGGCCCCAGGATCATGACCTGAGCGAGACAGTTGCTTAGCTGATTAAGCTATCCAGATGCCCCATTCTGCTCTCTTTAACATAGATATTCAAGATTCTTTTTTTTTTTTTTTATTCAAGATTCTAGTTAGATTGTTGCTTGATGAGCCTAGAATCAGAACAGGGAAATTAGAACAACTGAACATTTAAAGGGGTCAGGCTGAATGAATGAATGAACGAACAAACAAATAAATAAGAGGGTCAGACTGTTTTAGTCTGATGTATCAATTCCACAGTAGGGATACTGACATCATGCTAAGGGAGTTGGAAACACTGGAAGTTCATTGGCTATAGTCCCCTGGGTCCATGCTCACTTTGAGAACGTCCTTGCCAGCAGAGTTGCAATATTCAGAGGCATTTGGAAAGGACTCTCTCCCAGGAGAGCACTTGGATGAACACCACCACCATTTGTCCTAGAGACTGTCCTTTTTCTATGCTTCCACAACTGATCAGCTCTTTCATCAAATAACAGGCCAGTCCTGCTGGCCTAGGATTCATGTCTCTTCGGGATGATTTTGCATAGAGATCTCTTCCAATCAGTTGCACAGGGACTTTAGTTCAATCTAAAGCCATATAATTTCTTTGTTCTTGGGTTACTCTTCCTGTTCCTGCCACATCCTGATAATGGTATATACAAAACTAATTATATTAGCTCTTCAATGTGGGATAAACACAGAAGCATCCAAAAGAATTCTCTTAAAATTTTTTTTAAATAATCACACTTTTTTTAAAAAATTACATCATTGTAACCATTGAAGAATAATTGTTAGTATGCATGATGATGGGTGAAATCTGCTGGATACAAATGATCCAATAATAATGTCACCGAAATCAGGTTTGTAAGTGTTGAGTACATACTGTTAAGTATTAAGTGATTTCACTGTAAATGTTCCTAGGTATTTATGTTTTAGAGGGTAACAGTATCTTTTTTGGATTATTGTATGTGTGCTTTGTTGAGATTCTAAACCTCAGATATATCAATAGTCTAGTATAGGACAAGCAAGTCCATGACATTTCTTCCCACTCTTTGCAAAGAAATAATGGATGTTCTAACAAAAGTATTGTACTCCAAATTTGAAAGCGCTTAAAAGCAATCTTTATGGTAATTCCTCACGTAAATTATCTATGTGTATATTAAGAATTATTACCCTATTTTCTACTTTATGGAAGAATAAGAAAATATAATTAACATTAGTAATAATAGTAACAATAAAAATAGACTGCAAAGTCATTTTTCCCATAAAAAGTTTCAGTTATATCACCCATGGCAGCAAGAATAAAATTCAGGCTAACCTTGTTCCCTCAAACTGTTCAGTTACCTTGTATTCTCTAGTAACTTCTGCTTGCTTTTTATTTCTCTTTTCAATATTATTTTTCTTTCTCTAGTTTTCTCAAAATGGCACAAGCAGGGTATTCATCATTACTAATGAGATCTTCCCAATCTTAATCAATTCATTAAGTCCAATAAAGCAAGAAAAAAACACCATCCAACTGGCTTCATGAATGATTTTGTAATAGCTTTATCTATCAAGATAAATAGATAAGCCACTAGCATGTTAGGGCTTCTGAGTAATTCCAGTATAATTTTAGGCTTCCAAAGGCAGTATATGAGAAAATGAAGTTTTTAAAGTTCAGTTCAACTGGTTTGGGGGTAAAACAGCATGTTTCTATCAAGTTGTGCTGTTTTATTTTGATTTGATTCCTTGACTATTTATGAAACACATGAATGTTTATGAAATACATGAATATATTTACTTTGAGCTTTGCTTTCCTCCAACTCATGCATACTGACCCTTTTTTATTTATGTAAACTTGAAATAATAATAATAAGCTAGCTGTGTTCAGCTCTGTCCTTTGAGATGAAGTGATGCAGTCAGAGCCCCAGAGGGAAGTCGTATGGTCTCCATTGCTCTCAGCATGATTACAAGCAATGACTGTGCTCAGAATCTTGTTCAGATGACCATTTCACCCAAGATACGTTTTTGTTAAATACAGAACACCAGGCATTAGGGTAAGATGAGGCTTAGAAGAGTTAACATGTTTTGTTTTGCTAAGACAAGAATAGATCCAGTATCATTATTACCTACTGACTCCATCCTATTGCATCAGGATTGGAGCATCAGGACAGATTCTGTTCTTGTCCTCTTGGCTCTGGCCAGAGCTCCGGTCTTGCACACACTCTGTGACACGCACTTGGCCAGGGGGACCAAGGGCACAGGGAGAGCTGCCTACTATTGCCTTGTTGCATGAGGTGACAAGAATCTCTCTTTAGGTTTAATTTGCACTGCAGGAAATTCTAAAATCAGATTACTGCACAAAATGGGACTCACTCTAAGAGGCTAGGGTGAGATTTAGAAGCCTTTCAGCCCACTTACCAAAATGCTTATAGTTTCCATTTCATTGCAGTTGAAACAATAATAAATATTGAGCAAAGGAAGTTGATCCATATCCGGAGGATTGCATTAAGTCAAACAACAAAAGTTGTGCAGATTCCAGGCAATGAGTTTCATATTAAAATTCACAGCAACCCATAGGCACAGTTCATCAAAAGCCTTAAGAGAGACATTATAGTAATGTATCTTTTTCACCTCTGACTCTATCATGAGTCCAGCTGAAAAACAAACAGTAATCACAAAAATCGGGGTTGCTTTTTTTTTTAATCAGTATTTTTCTCTTGGCAACATAGCAGATCTAGGGACCTATCAGATAGTGCTGTCCACAGAGCGGTATCAAGGCATTATTTCCTTTTTTCTTTTTTTTAAACATTTTATTTATTTATTTCACACAGAGAGAGACAGCCAGCCAGAGAGGGAACACAAGCAGGGGGAGTGGAATAGGAAGAAGTAGGCTCCCAGTGGAGCAGGGAGCCCGATGCAGGGCTCGATTCCAGGACCCTGAGATTGCGCCCTGGGCCGAAGGCAGATGCTTAGCGACTGAGCCACCCAAGTGCCCTCAAGGCATTATTTCCTATAAAGAAATTTAATTTCACATTTTATAGCAAGTATCTTCTAAAGAAATCTTCTAAATTGATCTTTTAATCAGTTAGGCTGAGTGTGAGGGAAAGCAGGTCAAAATAAAGTTACTCTGCAGTCTTAGTATTTTTAAACTTTGCTTTATATTTGGGGATTTTTTATTTATGTGTGGTTTATAATGTATCTATGTGATATGTATAGCCAGTGGTATGCTGGCAAGTCAGCCCTTCAAAAAAGTTAAAGTCTTGATTTGTAGCCTTTGACAATTTCTATGCTGTAAATACTCCCACCGTGGCCAAATTTTAAGCTACTGACATGATGCCACTGAACGTGAAGTTGGGAAGAGCTGTGCACATGTGGCTCTAGTGAGTCAGAACCAACAAGCCCCAGTTCACTACTGTACTATACATAGGTGTGTGTGTACATGTAAATATACATATATACATGAAGCTATGTGTGGACACAAGCACATACTCCTGTGGTTTGGGTAGGTATAAACCACACACGCACACACACACACAAAGGCCGCTATGGAGTAGAGAGGAAGACCGAAGGCAGTGCCTATTTTGAAATCCCACCTCTACCGACCAATCTCTAGTTATGTGACTTGGGGCAAATCACTTAATTTTTATGTTCCTCGATTTTCCTCTTTTGCATTATGAACATAATAATAATTGTACCACTTAGAAGGTATGTTATGCAGATTAAACTAATATATGTAAAGTATGAACAGTAACACGTTAAGTGCCATATAAGCATCAGCTATGATTATTGCTGTTGCTATTATTATCTATATATAACTCTGTGTGTGTGCCTTTATGTGTGTACACACATATGTAAAGATTTATCAGGATCTTGCCCACCTGAAGCAGCTGCACCTGCTGCCCTGCATCTCCTTCTCTACTTCCCAGCCTCTTTCCATCTCTCTCGTCCTCTAATTTGCAGGTTCAGGTTAGCCTTGTAGGGATTAGACTCTGTGCCAATTAGAATCAGCAAATCTTTAGACTTGAGGAAGGAGCTGTTCTGTTATGGGGCCTTACATGTACAGTCTTGCCTATGTGTCCCTCTCTATCAGTCTCTGGGGAGCTCCAGAAACTGGAGCACTGCCCTAGTGTCTGGCTTCTACCTTCATCCCCCACAGCCTTTGAGCTCATGTGGTTGCCTCTCTTCTACTGCTTTCTGACTGGTGTTCTTTCCTAATCCTTGCTCTGAGTGTGTACCTGGGTCTCTGGACCTCAATGGCTGGGTTTTGACCTCATGACCTTGCTTTGCTTTGGAACCCACCTGATGATCTTGTTCTCAACTTTCCCCATTTCTTATCCATTTTAACTGCAATTCCAATTCTCTTGATCTGGGATATCTATAACTATCATGACCATTCAACCTGGGTTTTCCAGATAGTGCCAATTTTAAATATTCTGTCCTTTTGACTCTAGTTCTTTGGTATATAAAGTATATTGCCCAGAGAATTTTTGATGACAGAGAGAACTACAAAACCCCATAGTCAAAACATACCCTTTTTTCTTTAGGGGCGCCTGGGTGGCACAGCGGTTAAGCGTCTGCCTTCGGCTCAGGGCGTGATCCCGGCGTTATGGGATCGAGCCCCACATCGGGCTCCTCTGCTAGGAGCCTGCTTCTTCCTCTCCCACTCCCCCTGCTTGTGTTCCCTCTCTCGCTCACTGTCTCCATCTCTGTCAAATAAATAACATCTTAAAAAAAAAATATATCCTTTTTTCTTTAATTCAGAAAAATCGTTTGTCTAACCTTTTAATTCCCAATACTAAAGTGACAACCAGTCTTTTTTTTTTTAAGGTTTTATTTATTTATTTGAGAGAGAGAGAGAGAAAATGAGTGTGGGGGAGGGGCAGAGGGAGAGGGAGAAGCAGGCTCCCCACTGAGCAGGGAGCCCAATACGGGGCTGAAGGCAGACGCTTAACCAATTAAGCCGCCCAGGCCCCCCAAGAAGTGACCACTAGTCTTAATGGCCAATCCCAATCCACGGTCCAGGTCCTACTACTCTATCAGACAGTAACATATTGCATGGTGTAAGTGATTTGGAAAGAAGGCATAGTTCACAGGAGGACCCAGATTTCAAATAATGGCAGAAATGTCACACATTCGGTTCTCATTTTTAAAAAATATTTACTCTATTTGTGTGTACATATTGTAATAATCTGATATTTGTTGTCTGAATGTAATGGAGGCAAACAATTTGACTGTTTTCCTCCATTCCACCTTTTAGTGACCACATGTGTATCAGCAGCTGTCTTTAATGATGGCATGCCTTGGTAAACTCCTCTGTAAATCGGAAAGTGGCTAAATTTCTGCGAAATCTAAAATCAGTGGTTGGAGCTTGGTTACCCCACCATTTCCCACTGATTCGAACTCTGCCGGCAGCTTCCCTGTCTTGCCAGACATTCAAAGGCAAATTCTTGAAAATATTCCCTCTGAGAAAACTCCAAAAATCACATTTCCACTAGAGTTCTAAATAACAATTATTTCTCGAAATCACTGTCTTCTGTTGAAAGGGAGACCAAGTGTTATAGCATAATTTGGTGATGGTGGTTGTGGTGGTGGGGCTGGGACAGGGTAGGAAGGGGAAGGTCATAGCCAAAAATCTTTTTTTCCTTAGAAACTCCCATGGAAGCAAATCTTGGATCCCTCTCTTTTTAGAAATGACTCACTCTAGCAGTTTAAATAAAACTCATTCTTTTCTACTTACTCCCCTTTATTAAAAGAGAAAAAAGAGTAAGGGTACTGGACTGTCATGAAGCATAGATTTTAAACCAGGTTTCTCACTGACTTTCTTGATGAACCCCCAGGGGGTCTATAGACAAAATTCAAGGTGCCAGTGAATTTGGAAGGGAAACAAATTACATCATTGTTAACTGAAATTTGGCATTTCATTCAGCACCTCCCCTATCTGTTACTTCTTCCCATTTGTAGGCTTAAATGTGCCATGTAGTCCTTCGATTATTACTATAGACAAGAAACCAGAGTGTTAGTAGGACTTGTGAGTTTTCACGAATAGAAACCAGTTATTTTCTTACTGCTTTTACATTTGTTGCTGATATCTCGAAATATCACAACCATTTATCACTACTTCAAAATTATGGTAGTTAATAGATTTGCTGCTATGGCCTAAAATTTAATGTGTTAATACAGAAGCACATATAATATCACATTGTTTTTGTCATTTTGATAGAATTGATTTCCTTTGGATTCTTATGTATTCTATTTTTTAAAAACAACTTTATTGAGATATAATTCATATAACATAAAATTCACCCATTTAAAATGTATAATTCAATGGGTTAACGAAAGTCACAGAACTATGCAACCATCATTATAATCTAATTTTAGAACATTTTCATCACCACAAAAAGAAACCCATACTCAGTAGCAATCACTTTCCACTCTCCTCCCTTCTAGCCCCCAGCCCTAGACAACCACTAATCTACTTTCTGTCTTTATAGATTTGCCTATTCCAGACCCTTCATATAAATGGAATCATGTAGTATGTAGTCTTTTGTGACTAGCTTCTTTCACATAATGTAATGTTTTTAAGGTTCATCTGAGTTGTACCATGTATCAGGACTTCATTTCTTTCTATTGTCAGAAAATATCCCACTGCAATGGATATACCATGTTTGGTTTATTCATACTGATGGAGATTTAGATTGTTCCAACTTTTTAGCTATTATGAATAATGCTGCTATGAGCATTCATGTACAAATGTTTGTGTAGATGGATATTTTCATTTATAACGGGTTTACACCTAGAATTGCTGGGTCATATGGTAATTTCATGTTTAACCTTTTGAGGAATTGCCAGACTGTTGTCCAAATCGGTTGTACTATTTTATACCACCAGCAGTGTTTGCTAGTTCTGATTTCTCAATATCCTCTCTATCTCTTGTTATTGTGTATCTTTTAGTTTAGCATCCTAGTAGGTATGAAGCAGTATCTCCTTGCGGTTTTGATCTGCATTTCCCTAATGGCTAATAACGCTTCGCATTTTTTCATGCAGTTATTGTGGTGTCTAAACAGGGTGTCTCTTGATCGGATGGGGTCCCCCAAATGTGGGGCAAAAATAGGATGGAAGCCAGTGGCATGGGCAGTAAAAGCATTCATGTGAGGCAGAACAAAGGAGACAGAAGTTTATTGAACCTACTGTAGGAGAGTGGCAGGCAGGACAGCAGAGGAGAGGCTGTCTGCAACGAAGCAGTGGGTAGGGCTGTTTTTAAAGAGGGGAGGTGAGGAGGTATGGCAACGTCTGGAATTCTCCCTTTTTTGGTAACTGTGCCTGGTTGTAAGTAGCCCATTGGTTAGTGAGGGTCTATGGATATCTGGAGGTGGGTCCCCTGATGGGTCTTCTCTACATTCCATCGCTCAAGCTCTTTGCTTGAAAGCAGGCTCCACAGTTAAGGGCCATTTGTATTTCTTCTTTGAAGAAATAGTTATTCAAATTCTTTGCGCATTCGCATTCTTTAATTGGATCGTTTGCACTTAATTATTGAGCTGTAAGAGTTCTTTATATATTCTGAATAGAAGTCCCCTATCATATGTATAATTTGGAAATATTTTCTCCCATTCTTTGGGTTGCCTTTTCACTCACTTGGTATTATTTGCAGCAGAGAAGCTTTTTTTTTTTTTTTTTTTTGGGACGTAGTACAATTTACTTTTTATCTTTGTGGCTTGTGCTTTTGATATCATATCTAAGAAACCAATACCTCAGTAATGATTGCACAACTCTGTGAATATACCAAAAACTACCGAATTATACATTTTAAATGAGTGAATTATATGTGGCTTAATCTAAGAGAGATAAGCTTTAAAAAACAGCAAAAGAAAAGAAGAGGTAGACTTAGAAAAATCCAGACCTTGGTGTCACTGGTCATCTCTGTACATAAATCAATAAATCCTCCTTATTGTTTAAAAATAAGTAAGTAAGTGGGGCACCTGGCTGCCTCTGATGGAAGAGCATTTGACTCCTGATCTCCGGGTTTGTGAGTTCAAGCCCCACAGTGAGTGCAGAGATTACTTAGAAAAAAAATAAAAATTAAAAATTAATATATATATATATACATTTTTTAAATCAATAAATCAGGTCCTAAAATTAGACCATGATAATGGTTGCACAACTCTGTAAATATACTAAAACTGTATATACTTTAAATGGATGGATTTTATGGTATATAGAGATTATATT
The DNA here is from genome assembly GCF_002007445.2 of Ailuropoda melanoleuca. Taxonomy (NCBI): domain Eukaryota; kingdom Metazoa; phylum Chordata; class Mammalia; order Carnivora; family Ursidae; genus Ailuropoda; species Ailuropoda melanoleuca. The sequence goes on along the minus strand of NC_048233.1, from coordinate 47,871,305 downwards.
TCAATAAAGGTGTTTTCAAAAAGACAGAAGAAACCATTCCCTAATCTACAGTCATACTCATGTTTACTCATGTTTTCCTCTTAGAATTATATCATTTTAGTTTTACATTTAGTTTTTTATCCATTCTGAGTTAATTTTTGTTTATGCTGTAAGGAAGGAGTCCAACTTCATATATTTTATTTTACGCTCTTTAAAAAAAAAGATTTTATTTATTTATCTATTTTAGAAGGAGAGAGAGAGCATGGGGCGGGGGGAGCAGAAGGACAGGGAGAGGAAGAATCTCAAACAGACTCCCCGCTGAGTGCGGAGCCTGACGCAGGGCTGGATCTCAGGACCCTGAGATCACTACTCCAGTCAAAATCAAGAGTTGGCCACTCAACCGACTGAGCCACCGAAGCGCCCCTTATTTTATGCTCTTAAGAACATTATTTTGAGAGGCACTTGGGTGGCTCAGTCGGTTAAGCATCTGCCTTCGGCTCAGATTATGATCCCAGGGTTCTAGGCTGGAGCCCTACGCCGGGCTCCCCACTCATCGGGGAGCCTGCTTTTCCCTCTCCCTCTGCCCCTCCCCCCTGCTCATGCCCTCTCTTTCTGTCTCTCAAATAAGTAAATAAAATCTTTTAAAAAAGAAAAAAAAAAGAACATTATTTTGAAATGGAGTTCATAGGCTTCACCAGACTGACAAGGTGATTCATGGTACAGAAAAAATGAGGAAGGGGCACCTGGGTGGCTCAGTCGTTTAGCGTCTGCTTTTGGCTCAGGGCGTGATCCTGGCGTTCTGGAATTGAGCCCCACATCAGGCTCCTCTGCTGGGAGCCTTCTTCTTCCTCTCCCACTCCCCCTGCTTGTGTTCCCTCTCTCACTGGCTGTCTCTCTCTCTCTGTCGAATGAATAAATAAAATCTTTAAAAAAAAGAAAAAATGAGTAATCTTTGCTTTAGAAACTGGACAATACTCTTACTTCTCTGGGCCTCAGTTCCCTCCTCTGGAAAATTCATGGGTGGAATTGAATTGGGAAGTCCCTTCCAGTTCTATGGTGCCTTTTATTGTGCAGACATTATGGGTAGAGACCAATGACTCTTCTCTTAAGAAAATACCAGTTGCTTCTAAGTACTTTTTTTAAAGGAAGCCATGCTCTGGCAATCACGCGAGGGCTCAGCCAGAGCTTTATGAAGTGTTTTAAGGGGTAGAGGTGACACAATAGGGGAAGGAAATGTTTTCTGTTGAAAAGCAGTCAATTGCCTTCAACAAGTCTCCAACAAACTGGGAAAAGATTTTTTTCCTCTGGTTTCAGCTGAATGCCAGCTTTTGGAGGGTAAATAGAACAGGCTAGATGAAAGGGTAATAGACACCCCCAAATGAGGGAGGGCATTGTTTGTACAAAGTTAGCAGGAGGAGAGATGCCAAGCATGCAACAGAGCCACTGGCACTAAAGTCATCAAAGGGGAAGAAAAATCAGGAAAATACAATAAAATCTTTAGTTTTGCGATGATAAAGGTAATTTTACAATTGTTGCTCCATATTATTCACTTGTTTCTTAAATTTTAAACACGGTATAGAAGGTGTTACATATTGCTTGGGTCTCTTTCAAAACTAATCAAATAATTATGAAAAAAATCATTTGCATTTTCAAAGGCTTTAGCATTACATTCTATAAGCTATTTGATCATTGTCTATATGCACTGCAATTTTTCCTGGAATCTATTTCTCTACAACAGAACTACTGATAATAATAATTACAAAAAGGAAGCAAACTGTCTGCAAAAATTCCATTAAATATGGAGTTTAAAAAAGATTATAAGATATTTGCAGAAGGGCTAGCATATTCTTCTGAGGCTTTTAAACTACCCTGATGCATAGGCCATGCTAAATTCTCCTCGTTTTTGCAAATTTCGCATGTCCTATGTTGACATCCTTTTAAATTAACGGTATCCCTTATCAAGGACGGGGAGAAAATCCTTAGAGGCTCCAAAGTCAGGACTTTCACTTTTCCTCTCCGCAGCCTTTTTTCCTCAGGCTTTTTCCCCCTTCCAAGAAGTACCAACAGTGTGGGGAAGAGGAAGAGTGTGCGCAGAGAGGCAGCAGGGTCAGGGCTTGAGAGCCCTGCCAGCTAGTCAAAGGTCAGCACGGAAGGGACTGTCTGTGAGAGGACAAGGAAGCTGAACTTCTCGTGAGCCAGCCCAACTGGATGGCAGCCAATCTCTGTCTCCTTCCTGGGCCGCCTGGAGCTCTCCACGGCTCTCTGTGGCCCTGTATAAAAACAAAATATTCTGTAGAAATAGGGTCTAGTTTCACCTTTTTAGGTGAACAGACTGAGCCAGGTTTCAGCAGGGGGTCAAGGGACAGAGGACAGAGAGGACCAAACTGGTATTTGCTCTGTCAGAAACATACAGGCTTATTTGGAAAGACTGAAACTAAATAAAGACTTCTTCTGAGCATAGGACTAGAGTTGTGAAATCTGGTCAAAGGGTTTCATGCAAGGATGCCTATATATATATATATATACACACACACATAAATACACGTATATGCATACGTTCTCATGGTGATGGGGAAAAGTAAAGAAAAATGCAATACTCTAATTAGGAGAGAAAGCTATTGTTTTTCATAAATTCATAACATTTCTCATGCCAGCAATTTTCTTTTTATACTGGAACGCAGGAATGCTGCTTCCAAGTTTTTGCCCCTCTCCTCAAAATGAAAAGGGAAGTAAAATTCTTTTCACAGAAATAAAAACACTTAAAAAAAAAAGCATTAAACCAACATTAGATGACTTATTAAAAAACAATCTTCCTCTTTAATCGGGTTTTTCTTCAGATTTTCTAGGAAGAAAAACTGACGTCTACCTTGATTTGTTACTTATTTGCTTTCATAAATTGTTTTCCCACATTTACTTCCTGGGGGGAGTACTATTTTATCCTTCTGTGAAAATCTGATGGTAATCCATCAGGTATCAGTTGTTAGTAAGGTAATGTTTATAAAACTGGGACCCCTGGGTGGCTCAGCCAGTTGAGCGTCTGCCTTCGGCTCAGATCATGATCCCAAGGTCCAGGGATCGTGCTGCCTGTTGGGATCTCTGCTAGCGGGAGTCTGCTTCTCCCTCGGCCTGCTGCTCCTGCTGCTTGTACTCTACCTCTGTCAAATAAACAAATAAAATCTTTAAAAAAAAATGTGTAAAACTGAAAAACAAACACGTATGTCCAGAAATGATGGGCCTTTTTGCTCATTATGCACTGAGGTGCTATCAGCCTGTATTCTGGAAATGTGCACTGAACCATAAGTGCTATCTGATCTCTCCCGAGGACATAATCTTTCCCAAATGCCTGTCTGGTTCACTGTCTTTTTCATGGGAGGAAGAATCCTGAAGAGTGGGTCCAGCAGGGAGGAATGTTACCCAAGCTAGCCTGAGACAACATAGCGGGATGGAGAGTCCCCAGTTTTCATCATCCTGTTTGCAAGGAGACAAGGTCACGGCACAGAAGACAACCTTGTGCGTTTGTGGGCCAGGCAAATGCAGAGAAGTAAGTGGTGAAGCTGAGATCAGGTGAGTGAAGACCTGAACAGAGTGAGGTGGGTGGAGAGGGTCAAGGGTAGTGTTTCAGTTCTGAAGCCACAAACAGGAAGCAGGCCAGAGTGCCTCTTTTATGTCAACTGTTGAGAGAGTTCTAATGCTTGGAGTAGACACCCAGCACTCCAGGCTAAACACTGAAAATCAATAAGTATGTCAGACCTATTTGTATTCACTCTTTTAAATTCTTTCTTTTCATCTCAGTACTGTGATAGCTTTTTATCCTTTCATTCTTCTTTCCACGGTTCCTGTTTTTAAACTCCATTCTCTACGGTTCTAGGTTCCTTTGAGTTTTTTGGTTTTGTTTTCATGAAGGGCTTTGTAAAAGCTAGCTCTTTTGCCTTTCTTTTTCCCCTTTGTTCCTGTAGTCTGACCTGGAAGCCAGGACTTTATGTTGGCCTAGATTTTTCAGGTCTCTAATCAACTCTGTGGAAAGTGAAATAGCTTGGCAACAGGCATAATAATAATGATAATAATAATAATAATTAAAAATAACAGTGAGCACAGAACTAAGAAATGAGATTCAAAAATAAGAAGGAAAGTGATAGAGAGTCATAGGCTTTCATGTAAAAATATCTATTCTGGCCAACTTAGAAGCACCCTTACAAACCAGTTCATAGCATCTCTCTACGTGGAGAAAAGCAAAACCATTGGGAAATACTGTCTTCAAGTGTAAAGTTTGCTTTGTGTATTACCTTCTGGTGAAATTCCCATATACAAACAAACATTTGAAAACCCACGATGAAAACAATGGCTGCCACTAGTAAGATTTCCAAGGGTCCTTGCAAAACATTAGAGTAGATTTGTTTTGCTGGCACAACTACTTCAGAGAAGTTCTCACTTAAGTCCACGCATGGTCATTTTATATCTCCCATTTATGCATTCTTGTTTGCTGAACGTAAGTCTTGTCAACGAGTTATTTTAAAAAATACTTTTTAAAGTTACCCACACCCTAAACAGCAGAACTGCTGTGTGCATACAAATGCTCTGGAAAGGCACAAGTCAGGTATTGGGTGTAGGCACAGGACAAACCGCATGGTCTGCCTTGGCAGCCCTGTCCTCACCTGCAAGCTGCCCACACACACTCCTTTCCAAACGGTGCTCTTGTGATGCCAATTGGCTAGCTGAGCTACTCTGGGCGGAAGCCTATGGGAGGGGAGGGGGGAAGGTGTTGTGGATAAATATTTTATAAACTAAACTTTAAGCTTAAGATTTGATTTACTCTTTCAACCAATTCACTCTCTAAGTCCCATCTCTTAAAACCTTGGACACTGAAGAGTTAAAGGGGTATGGAAGCTGGTGTAGCCTGGGGCTGTCATCCAAGGCCAGCAGAACAGGCAGCAGGAAGGGTTTGGTCCTGGCTAGGCTACAGACAGGCCATCTGGATGCAGGGAAGGCCTAGAATGCCAGAAACAGCTTTTCTTTTTGGTGTTAGGCTTCATTAAGTTCAGCCTGGGGAGAGTCTTTTTGGTTTAAGACCCAAACTGAGAGTCTTCTTTGAATAGGGATTTGATATTTTGAATTTTATGGAGCAAACACCCACTACATATAGTCTTTCGGTAAGGAGAGTCACAAAAAGTAATGTACACGAGTAAGCATATTTTTATAAGGATGTAGACCAGACTCCTAGATTTATAAATACACAGAAACTATGTGTAGTCTTTAAATAATTTTGCTAGGAAAAGATAAATCTGAATAGGTTGCCTGAAAAAAAAAATGGTTATTATATTGTACCAGTCTGTGATTCTGATAAAGAATTATTTTATTTTTTTTCTATAGTTCACCTGAAGAAGCAGCTTCACCACACTGGCATTACTTTTAGGTCTTTAAAATTATTTTCTTTCCATTTTTGTTTTATATTTAATTATATTACATTTGGCATAAAGTTGGCATGGGCCAGTTATAATTCCTTTCACAGGAAATTTTCTTTAGTAAAATTTAAAAAACAAAAAATGCTGCAGGGAAATTATAGCAACTTCCTACTCTATATCACTCATGAACATACAGTCTTTTTGGAAACCACCCTCTTTGAAAGATACGATCTATTCCTCCCTAGCTATAGCAGTCTGCTTTAGATTTGTATGTGTTATTCTTAACAATTAAAGGAAAAGGTGAATGTAAATTCACTTGGACAAAACAAAACAGGAAAGAGAATATTATCCTTAAGAGAATTCTTACCTTAAGGAAGAGAAAATGCACGTATCTTTCTGGGTGGGGAAGGGGGGGGCGGCAGACTTTTTCCCTCTCCAAGGCATTAATTGCCACCTAGCAGCAGAGAAGGGAATTGCGCACTAACTTTGGACTTCCAGCTCAATTGGTTTTATTTTTTTTATTTTTTTTATTTTTTAAAGATTTTATTTATTTATGTGACAGAGAGACAGCCAGCGAGAGAGGGAACACAGCAGGGAGAGTGGGAGAGGAAGAAGCAGGCTCCCAGCAGAGGAGCCTGATGTGGGACTCGATCCCGGAACACCGGGATCATGCCCTGAGCCGAAGGCAGACGCTTAACGACTGCGCTACCCAGGCGCCCCTCAATTGGTTTTAAAAGGCACGTTACTTCTTTTTTTTTAAGATTTTTTTTTAAAGATTTTATTTATTTATTCGACAGAGATAAAGACAACCAGCGAGAGAGGGAACACAAGCAGGGGGAGTGGGAGAGGAAGAAGCAGGCTCCTAGCGGAGGAGCCTGATGTGGGGCTCGATCCCATAACGCCGGAATCAGCCCTGAGCCGAAGGCAGACGCTTAACTGCTGTGCCACCCAGGCGCCCCAAGATTTTTTTTTTAATAATTTCAACACCCAACATGGGACCTGAACCCACAACCCCAAGATCAAGAGTTGCCCACTCCACAGACTAAGCCAGCCAGGTGCCCCTAAAGGTCACGTTACTTTTTTTTTTTTTAAGATTTTATTTATTTATTTGCGAGAGAGAAAGAGAGCGCGCCCGAGCGCACGCACTGGAGCACAAGCACGGAGAGGGGCAGAGGGAGAAGCAGACTCCCTGCTGAGCGGGGAGCCCCATGCAGGACTCCAGCCGACCCTGGGATCATGAGCTGAGCTGAAGGCAGATGCTTAACCAAGTGAGCCACCCAGGCAAACGGCACGTTACTTTTATCATGACCAATGTTTAAAGAATTATTGGCCTACTGGTAGATTAGGGACTGAATTTTTTCTCCCTTGTCATGAGAAAAGAAAAAAGAAATACAACCCATGAAAAATGTTGGCTTATTTATAGGAATGCTCTTTCCATCATAAAATGTCTTGTTTTTTTGTTTGTTTCTCAATGGCTACCCTTGCCACCTCAGCAATAGGCCAAAGGAAAAGAAATGCTGAAGCCACCCTGACACTAAAAAGTGCTGGCTTTGGCTTATTAAAGGAAAAAATGCCCTTTTTAAATACAGAAAGTGGTTTCCCAAATAATCTCAGGGTAGATTTTTATTAAAAAATAAAATTAAAAAAAGATCCAAATGGATTTTAATTTGCTAGGATGGTAAGAGGTCGTTTATTTTGAAAATCAGGAGACATCTTCCTATAAAGGATGAAATAATTTCTAGACCAAAGGATTATTCAAATCTGTTGAAGAAGGACATCCTTATTTCAAACTTTATCAACCACATGTTACTTTTATAGCAGTCAGCCATACTGGATGCCAATGCTTTAAAGAAGAGTCTCTATCATTGCGTTTCATAGATCTTGGCAGCTAAATAAAAATAACTTCTTTCTCCAAAGAAGACCTACAGATGGCCAACAGACACATGAGAAACTGTTCAATATCACTCATCATCAGGGAAATGCAAATCCAAACCACAATGAGATATCACCTCACACACAAGAAACAACAAGTGTTGACAAGGATGTGGGAAAAAAGGAACCCTTGTACACTGTTCGTGGGAATGCAAACTGGTGCACCCACTGTGGAAGACAGTATGGAGGTTCCTCAAAATATTAAACACAGAACTATCCTACAATCCAGTAATCGCACTACTGGATATTTACACAAAAAATACAAAAGCACTAATTCAAAGGGATACATGCACCCCTATGTTTATTGCAGCATTATTTACCACAGCTAAACTATGAAAACTGCCCAAGTGTCCGCTGACTAATGAATGGATAAAGAAGAGGTGGGGTATATACACAATGGAATATTACTCAGTCATCAAAAAGAATGAAATCTTGCCATTTGCAACAACATGGATGGAGCTAGAGAGTATAATGCTAAGCAAAATAAGTCAGTCAGCAAGACACTATATGATTTCACTCATATGTGAAATTTAAAAAAAAAAAATGAGGAAAGGAAAAAAAAAGACAAACTAAGAAATAGACTTTTTTTAACTAAGCTTTATGTCCAACATGATGCTTGAACTCACAATCCTGAGATCAAGAGTTGCACGTTCTACCAACTGAGCCAGTCAACCAAGAAATAGACTCTTAACTATAGAGAACAAACTGGTGGTTACCAGAGGGGAGGTGGGTGAGGAGATGGGTGAATTAGGTGATTGGGATTAAGGAATACATTTCTCATGATCAAAAATAAGTTACACTTTTAGCCAGGAATTTTTTTTTCAAGTTGTTAGTTTCTGAAGTCCTCCTAAATATTTAGTTTTGCTTGAATCTCCTTTGAAAGTGTTTATTTATTTATTTATTTAAAACTTCTTTTTTTAAGATTTATTTATTTATTTGACAGAGCGCACAAGAGAGCATGAGCAGGGGGAGGGGCAGAGGGCGAAGGAGAACCAGATTCCCCGCTAAGCGGGGAGCCCGATGTGGGACTTGATCCCAGGACCCTGAGATCATGACCTGAGCCGAAGGCAGACGCTTAACCTGCTGAGTCACCCAGGCACCCCATTATTTTATTTATTTATTTATTTAAGATACTATATATGGGGGAGTGAGTCAGTCACTCACTGGACACTTCTAGTTTGCCACTTTTTATCTAGCTAAATAATAGGTATTGCTACTCTACCAATTCTATGAGTATATTATCACCAAGGCAACCAGCAGCATTCTGGAAGACAAATGCTGGGGTTTTTTTTGTTTTGTTTTGTTTTAAAGACTTTATTTATTTATTTGAGAGAGAGAGAATGAGAGAGAGAGTGAGCATGAAGGGGGGGAGGGAGGGAGAAGCAGACTCCCTGCTAAGCAGGGAGCCCAATGTTGGACTTGATCCTGGAACTCCAGGATCATGACCTGAGCTGAAGGCAGTCGTTTAACCAACTGAGCCACCCAGGCGCCCCAAATGCTGGTTTTAAAATAATAATAGTAGCTAATATTTTATTGAGTATCATGCACCAGTGTGTTAAGCATTTTAAATGAAAAATTCACTTAGTCATCACAATAATCATAAAAGATACTCGCCAATATTATCTCTATTTTATCTTTTTATTTTTATTTTTTTAATAAAAATTTTTTATTACGTTATGCTAGTCACCATACAGTACATCCTTAGTTTTTGATGTATTTTTATTCTTTTTAAATATTTTATTTATTTATTTGACAGAGAGCAAGTGAGTACAAGCAGGGGAGCAGCAGAGGGAGAGGGAGAAGCAGGCTCCCTGAGGCTCATGACCTGAGTCGAAGGCAGACACTTAACCGACCGAGCCACCCAGGTGCCCCTTAAAGATTTTATTTTTAAGTAATCTCTACACCCAGGGTGGGGCTCGAACTCACAACCCCAAGATCAAGAGTCATGCACTTTACTGAGTAAGCCAGTCAGGAGCCCTGGTGACTCCCAATTTTAGATCTGCAGCCTCCATCTCTCCACTGAACTGCAACTCACATACCAACAAACTATGCCTTAACTCCACTAGGAAGTCCAACAGACATCCCAAAGTTGAAATGTACAAAACTGCATCATCATCATCTTCTCTCCCAAAACCTGCTCCTCCTATCTCTCCTTCCTTGCAGTTCACTGTGACTCCATTCTTCAGCTACTCAGGCCATTAACATTCGTCATGTCAAAACCTCTCTTTCTCTTACCTGCCACATCCAATCCATCAGCAAAGTACTGTTGGCTCTGCCTTCAAAATATATGCAGAATCCAACTATGTCCCACCATCTCAGCATTACAGCTCTGGTCTAAGCCATTGTCTTCTCTCACTTGATTACTGTAAGAGCCTTGATCTTGTTAGCCTGCTTGGCTGCCTATAATCTGTTCTCAACACATGGGTCAGGATAATCTTTTTTAAATGTCAGTCATAGGGCACTTGGCTGCCTCAGTTAGAAGAGTTTGTGACTCTTGATCTTGGGGTCATGAGTTCGAGCCTCACATTAGGTGTACAGATTAATTAAAAATAAATAAACTTTAAAAAAAATTTTAAAAAGTGTTAGTCATGACATTTCTGTATTCAATACCCTCTAGCAGCTTTCTATCTCTCCCAAAGTCTTTACTGTGGCCTGAAGGCCCTATACGATCTGTAACCCTCATCCCATTTCCTTTCTGATTTCATCTCATTATATTCTTCCTTTGGAATTTTTGTCCGTTTACTGAGGTATTCTTAGTAACTTAGTGATAATGCTTAGTATATAGTAAGATCAACAAATATTGAATAAATGAAAAAAATCTGATTCTAGAACTTTTCCTTTTCATCATTCCTTTCCATGCATATATTGGTGACTCTGTGAGTTGAAGGTGGTTGGCTGGACTCTTCTTATATCAAAGCCTCACTTGTGGACCAACAGAAGAGACATTTGGTCTCTTAGGGTATTAATGGTTTTCAGTTCCTTTAAGCATGATGTGGGGACTCTGCTCAGGGTACAACCTGATTCTTAACCAGTAGCTGCAAAATTGATCAATAAGGGTATTTGGTAGAAAGAATAGACCAGAAAAGCAGTACTACTTCTCTGATTTAAAGGTCATTGTTTGTCCATTCAGGATTTTTTAGAATTAAATAAAAATAAATTTTAATAAGAGCCAAGTTGAAATTTTCCCATGGACATGCAACATTCATTGTTACTCAACTATCTAGATGACATTCTGTAATAATTGCTTCATTTCTGGAAAAAATATTTCTAAACAACTCAAGTATGCCAATGGCTTTTGTACAGGCCCCACTTTTGGTAACACTGAGGGAGGGGAAATTATATTATAGAGTTTAGATAAGATTCTAAATTGTTACTCTTCTAAATTATGTCTATCAGTTCCAATTGCCTTGTTCTAAGCTTTAGTTATTACCAGAAGAGAACCTTAGCTTCTGAATAAATAGAAAAAATAAAAATAAAAAGGTAGTAGTAAATACAGATAAGGCTGCCTTTAGAGTGAGCTATTAGTTAAACGTCAGTTAAATAAATTATGATACATTCGTATGATGGACGATCCTACTATTCTACAGACACTTAAAAGCATGAAATGTGACATGAAATGCTTGTGGTACAATGTTTAAATAAAAAAGCCAGGGGAAAATAAGCATTTATCATTTGATATAAATTTTTGTAACATGTTATTTTGTTGAGATTTTAATTCTATGTGTTCTCCTAGTCCCCTACCCCTTGCCCCCATACAATCAGGTATCTAGACCCTCATATTTTTGTAAGGCAAAAAGCAAAAGCTGCTTAGAGACAACATAGGCTCTTGCTGTTNGGGGGGGGAACGACAGGAATGCCTTTGAAAGTGAGGTGGAAGAGAGATTCCTCAAGACTCAGAAGTCTGAAACCCAAAGGTTGAGTGAGCAGCCAAGTCTTCTGTCTTGCTCTGTGACAGAGCCCAGGGTGATGGCAAAACCTCAAAGGGGAAGGCTGCACCTGGGTGCTGGGGCTGCCAGATTCACTCATTTGATTCCAGATTCTTGAGTTCCAAGGGTGGTAAAGGAATATTGTAGTCATTAGACCAGAAGGGAAGATGGCATAAAAGGAAATCTCAGCAGTAAATCAATGTGGACAGACAACTAAATAATTTCCAGGTACAGGGCAACTGGGTGGCTCAGGTTATGATCTCAGGGTTCTGGGATGCAGCCCCGCATCATCACATCACATCAGGGCTCGCTGCTCAGCAGGGAGTCTGCTTATATAAATATAAATTCTCCCCTTACGCAGTATCTTTAGCTCGCTCAAATAAATGAAAGATAAAAACCTTTAAAAAATAATAATTTCCAAGTACTTCCACAATAATTAAGGCCCTAGAAACTTCATACAATCTTGGGTGGAGAGGAAATGCTCAGTAACTGAGAATTAACTTTCCCACCAGCATGGCAGGGTTGGAGCTCAGGATTAGATTCAGGTTGATCTAAAGAAATGCAATATTTATTTCCATGGAATGAGAGCCACACCTACTATACACATATGCATATACAGTGTATTGCGTATTATAAATATTAGAAAATATACTCTCAGGATAATTTTCTTCCTTTCTTTAGCTACATATTATTGTAGGAGAAAAAAATCACTAAAATATTAACAGTGATTTTTCTTTACCTAGTGAATTATAAGGGATTTTTTTCATACTGTTTGCATTTGAAAAAGTTTAAATAAATGTGTATTCCTTTTATTATTGGAAAAAAATTATAAAACCAACCATAAGCTCGGACTTTTTTTTCCTGTATATTTGAGCAGGTAAAAAACAGGGAAGGGCATATATCATAATCTTAGGTTCTAGTTCCCAGCTGTTTCAGACCTACCAATTTAACATTCTTAGAGGTATAATATAAACTCAACTTCAGAAAAAGAAAACAGCGTTTTCTCACATTAAAAAAAAAAAGTATAGCTCCTGTACCCTGTAAAAATTTTAAATATGATTGAATCAGTCAGGGTCCCAGCAGGAAACAGATGGCACACTTAAAAGGCACAACTAAAGAGAATGTAATCAGAATGTGGGCAGGGAAACAGCAAGAGATGAGATAGTACCAGTACCACTGCCAACTAGTGGCCAATATGGAGGGAGGGAGGGTACTAAATAGCCTGATCTCTTTCTCCCACTGCCTTCTGATCTCCTGCTAGTGCCCTCCATCAGCTGAGCTCAACCAGAAGCCAGAAGGCAAAGGGACATTGCTGAAGATCTACTGGGGCACTGGAGACTACCTAGCACAGAAACATCAAGGTTCAAGCAATCCTACAAATTTGCCATAAATATTTCCAAATTTAGGGATTAAGAGGTACAAACTTATAAAACAAATAAATCACAGGGATGAAGAGTACAGCATAGGGTATATTGTCAATAATATTGTAATAACTCTGTATGGTGGGTGGGTGGTGACTACATTTACTGTCGTGAGCATCTTGTAACATATGTAATTGCTGGATCGCTATGTTGTTCCGGAAACTAATATAATATTATATGTCAATTATACTTCAATTTAAAAAAATTTTTTTTAAATAGAAAAAAATACTTCCAAATTTAAAGATTTCTACTAGAAGAGTACTCGAAAGACAGTTTTAGACATTAATCTTTGGTACTGTGCAGTACGTTTGAAATTATTACAATTGCTAAAGCACTTTTATTCATTCCTAACTTTATAAACTATATTGAGCATCCCATTTGTACGACACCATATATATAAATATAAATAAATAAAACATAGGCCCTGTCTTCCAGGAGCTTATAATTTAATAGATGGAGACAATATGTAAACAAACAGGTGCAATTGTCCTATGTGTGTAGCAAGATGTTAAAATGAGATTCTTTCTGTCTCACTTTTGTCCATGCCTCTAAGAAAGTAAATTATTCCCACATTCCACAAAAAGTGGAAGGCCACCAAGGCGGAAATTGAAAAAAATGTGGGGGGCTGCCTTTGCAACCCTTACTTGTCTATCCACTTCTAAGTCAGAAAAAAGTTGAAGTTCAAAAGACTTTGAGAGGGTTTTCAGTGCAGTGTGTTGACATTGCTTTTTCCTCACCTCATGCCTAGGGAGAGGAACTGTAATGGAACTTTGATACATGGCCCTTAGAGCTGGGGGTTCTGGGGGTCACAGTGGATTAGTGTCAGGATCATATCTGAGGAAATCATTCATTCAATACTTACAGAGCACTTATTAAGTACAGGTACTATTCTAGGCACAGGTGACTACAGCAGTGAATGAAATACATGAAAATCCCCTGCTTTCATGGAGCCAACATTCTAGTGGAATCTGGACAAGCAAAGATGGCTGGCTAACTGCAAAGATGAGTTCTGAGTTTGGTCAAAATCTATACTCCCAGAGGTGTGAGGCAAAGCCACTCTGGATATCTGGATCAGATACGGGCTACTGAAGAAAGTCAAGTGGAAGAGTAGAGACTTCCACAGAAAGAAGCTTGAGGCATATAGCACAGATGCCGCCAACGGACATGGAGCTGATTGCCAGATGACATATATTTACCCAAGTGCAAGTAAGAGATTGCCAGTATTTGCTCATCAGGATAAGGTGAGGATAGAGATGTTTCCAAAGAATGCATAAAGTAACAAGTGTCAAATGTCAACACCTGTTAAGCTCAGAGAGCATCAACCCTTAATTGCAGAACTGTATTAGCCATGTTAAGAACTCTCTTGCCCTTCCCTCTGTTCCTACTTGGGAGAAGTAAGGCAACCTACTCGGTGTTGGTAATGGGTAGGGATATTAAAAAAGAAATTTTAGGTAGGGACACAGAAACAAAGTCAACCATTCCCCTTTTGTCATGGCAAAAGAGGCTTCACTCCTAAAGATTTTATTATTATACTGAACATATGAATTACCGATCTGAGGCTGTTGAATTCACTAGTTAATACTGGGTGTTTCATTCAAGGAGCAGGGAGGAATTAACTCCACTGGGTGTGGTTTTTGTTTTTGTTTTTGTTTTTTTTAATTTTTTTTTTTTAAAGATTTTATTTATTTATTTGACAGACCAGTGAGAGAGGGAACACAAGCAGGGGGAGTGGGAGAAGAAGAAGCAGGCTCATAGCGGAGGAGCCTGATGTGGGACTCGATCCCAGGACCCCGGGATCACGCCCTGGGCCGAAGGCAGACGCTTAACCGCTGTGCCACCCAGGCGTCCCTGTTTTTGTTTTTTAAGGGAGAGAGAGCTCGAGAGCACGCGTGCTGGGGGAGTGTGGGAGGGGCTGAAGGAGAAAGAATCTTCAGCAGTCTCCACACTCAGCATGGAGCCCCACTCTGGGCTCAATCTCATGACTCTGAGACCATGACCCAAGCCAAAATCAAAAGTCCGATGCTTAACTGGCTGAACCACCCAGGCACCCCATCCCCTGGGTGTGTTTAAATATATGGGGGAAAATAATAAGTTATTTGCAAACTGCACCCTACACATCTCATTTGTACAATGTACCAATTACAGCTGCTAAACAGAGTAACATATTGAGATTTATATGCCCATGGAAAAAAATTTCAACTTGGTTTTTATTTAGCATTTACTTTTTATTTAATTCTAAAAAAGCTTGGCATAGGGGTACCTGGGTGGCTCAGTCAGTTAAGCCTCTGCCTTTGACTCAGGTCATGATCTCAAGGTCCTGAGATGGAGCCCTGTATCGAGCTCCCTGCTCAGCGGGGAATCTCCTTCTCCTTCTGCCTCTCCCCTTAACCTGCTTATGCTCTTTCTCTCGCCCACTGTCTCTCTCAAATAAATAATAAAATTTAAAAAAAAAGAAATAAAAAAAGTCTGACATAAATTAACCAATGACCTTTAAATTGAAGAAGTAGTGCTATATTTGCTGACCCAGTCTTCCTACAAAATATCTTTACTGACCAATTTTTCAGCTCTTGGTTAAGGACCAAGATGTATCCCAAGCCAAATCCCCAAAACATGCAGAGGAGCTGAAAGTCATATAGAAACTTTATAAGTACTCAGGACCTTCGGTTTTTTGGGTTTTTTTAAGTTTTTTTTTTTTTTTAAGATTTTGTTTATTTATTTGACAGAGACAGCCAGTGAGAGAGGGAGCACAAGCAGGGGGAGTGGGAGAGGAAGAAGCAGGTTTCTAACGGAGAAGCCTGACGTGGGGCTCAATCCCAGAACGCCAGGATCACGCCCTGAGCCGAAGGCAGACGCTTAACCACTGCGCCACCCAGGCACCCCAACTTCGGTTTTGACAAAAAAGACAACCAAATGCCCCTTCTGATGGCTCATAAGTGGAGCTTTGATAAGAGCCATTCACTGTGAATGAATAATATATCACAAAGCCCCGATATGTGCTTAGGAGATAATGAAAAGGGCAAGTTTGGGAGTAAGAGATTCATCATTCCTTCTTTCAACAAATGTTTAGTGAGTGCCTATTATTATGCCAGGCTTTGTTCTAAGCACTGGAAAGACCTCAGTAAATAAAAAATTCCTATCCTTGAGTGTTTATGTGATTCCCTATTACATATTTACAATATCCCCATGCTGCACCCCCCCAACTTTCACTTGAGTTAACTTCATTGGACTTCTTTTCTTTGTATTCAACAGGTTCCTTCTACAAAAGTAACACAATAACTAGATAATGGAAGGGAACTCCTACAAATCAATGAGAAAATGGCTAATAATAATAAATTGAGAAAAGGAATTAAGTGACAATTCACTAAAGCAACATAAATTGCCAAGAAATACATGAAAAGTTTTTTTTGCTAGTAATAAAAAAATACAAATAAAATTAAAGTTTTTTTCTTTTTCTGCCTATCAGCTCGATAAAGGTAAAAAGTACTCACCCTATCCAGTGCTGTTGAAGTCATAAAGAAAGTGGGACTCTCAGGCACTGCAGAATGTAAATTGATGTAATTTTATTTTTTGTAATTTAGCCATGTTTATCCTAATTGTAAATGCAGGTTCCCCTTGACCTGGCAATTCTATTGCTATGAATTCATCATAAGGAGGTAATCAGGAAATTACACAAAATGTATGTATGTATAAGAATATTCATTATGGTATTTTTATAGTATTTTTATATTTATAGTATTTCCAAAGGCTTAGAAATAATCTAATGGCTCACCCACAGTTAATTATCATATTACTATACAATGGAATAACATGCAACTATTGAAAATAATATCATTACTTAGTGAACATGAAAACATGGCCATAACTTTTTTTTTTAAGATTTTACTTATTTATTTATTTAGAGAGAGAGAGCGAGAGCTCAGACATGCACAAGCAGGGAGAGGGGCAGAAGGGGAGGGAGAGAGGGAGAGAATCTCAAGCTAACTCCCCACTAAGTGTGGAGCTGATATGGGGCTCCATCTCATGACTCTGAGATCATGACCTAAGCCAAAACCAAGAGTCAGATGCTTAACCAACTGAGCCACCCAGGCGCCCCTGCCATAACTTTTTAAGTGTAGTATAAAATAGTTTAGTATGATCTTATTCATAAAAACAATTATATATTTATTGTACATATATATAATTTTAAGTAGGCTCCATGCCCAGTGTGGAGCCAGTGTGGGGCTTGAAATCACAACCCTGAGCTGAGACCAAGAGTTGGACGCTTAACGGACTGAGCCACCCAGGTGCCCCCATTATACATATTTTTGAAGCAAGTGAATATATACATATGTAGAAAAGAATAGTCAAAATGTTTATGTACTATATGGAAAAATTTAAATGAGTAGTTACTTAATTATTCAACAACATTTATTAAGCATTTAGTATGTGCTAGGCATTATGCTGAGTGCTAGAGAAACAAAAGAGAACACTCTTAATTTAAACCTGTTAATTTAATCCACTAAATTAACAGTGATTTTTTTTAAATGACAACAACCAGTATTGGTGAATTTAAGGAGGAGACCCTCATATACTATTACTGTGAAGAGCGCCAAATCCTAACCATTAGACCACCATATTGTGCACAGTATAAACTGGTAAAACATTTCTGGAGGGCAACTTAACACTTTCTATTAGAAGCTTTAGAAAAATCAATTTCATTTGACCCTGCAATTCCATTTTTAGGAATTTATTCTAAAGAAAGGAGTATAGCCTGCTTCTCCCTCTGCTTCCCACTCCCCCTGCTTGTCCTCTCTCTCAGACAAATAAATAAAATCTTAAAAAAAAAAAAAAAGCAGTCTAAAAATATCTATCAAGCAGCTCATAAATGAGTGGGTCAGTAGGGGGGGAACCTAATATTAAACAGTAGGGACTTGGGTAAATAAAACATCATATGTTCATAATGCAGAATATTAGAAAGTCATATTTAACCTAGAAAATGTTTAACAGGGGAAAAAAGACCAAAATATAAAAGTGAAAGGTTTAAAAAGAGTGTCATACTACATTGCTCTGAACTTGAGCAAATCACTTCAAGTGATATGAGTCTGTTACTTCCATCTGCAAAACTTAGATCATTAAGGACCCTTTCGATTCATACCCTGAGCCTAGGTATTTATCTTTTCTAATTTATAAAGAAAATAAGTCACCATTGATGCAAAGTAGATGTTAAATTGGCAGATATTTGCAGAGCTGTACTAAAGTCTTTCATCCGGGGATTTACCAAAAGTTCTCAACAGAGAAAATAGGTGTTTCAGAAGAAAATCCCCAGTTTTTTTCAGTGGTCTAATCCACCAGATTAAAAAAATTATATTAAAAAAAACACATAAAAACCAAGCATCATACTTAGTTTTGAGACCACAGAAAGACATTACTGCCCTCGTGGAGTTCAAAGTCTTGTAGAGGAGACCACTGATGATAATAAAGAGAGATCCTTGAAAAATGTTTTCTCCAGGAAACGGAGAAAAGAATTCCAAAGTAGAAAGAAAAGCATGTACACAAACAACATACTTGACGAAGAGTGTGGCTGACACATACAAACGGACCATTATCTTGTGGCCTTTCTTACAGCCTCGTCCTTCTCCCAGTCACACAACACCCCAAATCTCTGAGGACCCTGAATGAGAGATGTCCAGCGGCACACTGGATCACCTGGAGTCGCAGGCGTCGCCTCGATGGATTTCAAGTGTATCGGCTGGGCGGGTGAGGAACTGGCGGGAATCCGCAACACACAGGTAATAATCACTGAGAATCCAAAAGGGGCGATTTTGTAGTGGCGGTCCCGCAGCTCTTAGCTGCCGCGGGTACTCTAGCCCGAGATTTCCCGCCAACCTCAACTCCTCCTTCCTCCGAGGCCCCGCCCACTTTGGAGGGGCCGAGAGCTTTAAGGGAGGGGAAGCTGGGGGTGTCTATCGATATCTCTGGGATAGACTGCCCTGCCCTGCGCCGCCTCCGTCAGAATCCCGAAGGCTTCTCTGCAGATCGCCGAGCGGTAGTTTCGGCAACCTTGCTGAATCCGCGCCTCTGCAGGAGGCCGCAGCCAGACCCGCGCCGGAACCATGGTGCGTTGGATTCTGAGCGCGGGCAGGGTTGGGGCTGAGGTCCGCCCGCGGGGGGATGGCGAGCCGCCCCTCCTGTCATCCTCAGAGCGGCCCGGGGCCATGGGGTATGGGAACCTCCGCTAACGGGAGGGTTCCGGCAGTGATTCAGCATCTCCGGCCTGGCCGGGAGAGGGGCGGTGGGTAGTCGCTGCGGCCATTCTCCGGGGTTCGTTTCGCTCTCTGCCGGGCCTCGGCATTACTTCCTCGGTCAGCTTGCCGAGTTCGCCCCTCCAGTTCCTTCAGGGGAGTAGTTCCGAGCGGCCCAGAGTGGCCCCTCGTGCTCTGTGTGGGAGAGCGGAGGAAATAGGGACTGGACTTCGCGACTTCACTGTACTGCCAGTGCAGACGTGATCCCAGGGTTTGGGTTCCAGGATAGCGTCCATTTTACTTGTGGGTCCATCTGATCTCAGTCTCCCCTAGAGCTTGATCAGAAACGGTTCTTTTCAATCACTTTGTCGAGTCACCTAGTTTTACGATGAGTAAACCGCGGCTGAGAGAAGTGGTGATATCACGGTTACCACCTAGGCTCATGGCTTCCAGCCTCATCTGCCATTCCAGCACTCAACTTTCTCACTCTTACCCCGTCCCCAGATTATTCTCCTAACATTCTGCTAGTAGACTTGTTTTAATATCCTTATTAAAGCAGTAATGGTTCTGACGCTGTAGCTATTTGTGTCAACATCTAACTTCCTGAGAACATTATTGTGCTTATTCATTCAGTTTCAGTGTTTATATGTACAAGGCACTGTTTTAAGTGCAGTAGGGTTCAAAGATAAATCTGCCATGTCCCTAATCATAAAATAGAAAGGGACGCGTAAAGAACTGATAGGAGTATGTGTTGGAATTTGGGGAGAAAAGATGGGGAAGACTTAAAGACGTAGACATTTGAGTTAAAGAAAAAGAGTGCTTTTAACTCTTTTTATTAGGGCCCAGTATAAGGGAAGAGCATAAGCAGAGAAGGGAAGGAAAGTTGACACTATGAACTTTGGTAATTGAACCCAAAGGGAGTGCTACAGACAGTGGTAGAATTGAAAGTTGGGAAGTTAGGTCCCATCTAGATCTGCCCCTTCCTTCTAACTCAGGGTAAATTTAGAATTTGTTTGCAACTGAGTAATCTTCCAATGAGGTTGTATTAACAGCATGATAGAAACAGATGGGAGAACATTTTTTAGTGATAGAGCTTATTAAAAATTGGAATTTGTAATGTTCTTAAATCAATAGGGTTTTTTCTTTTACTTTCAGTTTCGCAACCAGTATGACAATGATGTCACTGTTTGGAGCCCTCAGGTAAAATGTTTTATACTTTATCTGTGAAGTGGCTTTAGAGGGTCACCTCGCTAGCTCACTGGTAGAGCATGCAACTCTTGATCTTGGGGTGGTGAGTTTGAACCCCACTTTGGGTGTGGAGCCTACTTCAGAAAGAAAGAAAAGAAAAGAAAGAAACTCATGAAATCGTAGGCTGTGAGAAAATGGAATATAATCATTTTGGACATTCCTGGAACCTAAATTTATCATTAAGTAAGTTTCCTAATTTAAAAGAAAAATCATTTCAGATTTAACTATATTCACCTGAGATTTGGGAACACTAGATCAATTTTAAATATATAAAAGGGTCTTGTAAGATGACTCTAAGATGTGTTGTTGTTTTCTCTTTAGGGCAGAATTCATCAAATTGAGTATGCAATGGAAGCTGTCAAGCAAGGTTCAGCCACAGTTGGTCTAAAATCGAAAACCCATGCAGTGTTGGTTGCATTGAAGGTGAGTGAGGCAGTAAATAAATCTTCCTCATGTAGAAAATGGGACTAACAAATGTAAGTTTCACTGTGTAAATAATGAAATTATAAATGTGTTTTTATGTTTTATAATGTCTATATTTAGAGAGCGCAGTCAGAGCTTGCAGCTCATCAGAAAAAAATTCTCCATGTTGACAACCATATTGGTATCTCAATTGCGGGACTTACTGCTGATGCTAGACTGTTATGGTGAGTATGATCATGAAAAACAAAAGAAACATTTTGATTCATCCTGCTAAGATGTTTTAGGAACTTGTCTGGTAGAGTTTCTAAATGCAGATTGTGATAGCTTAGTGGATTTGGGCTTAGTTACTAAGTACTCCATTTCTTTTTTTTTTTTTTTCAAAGATTTTACTTACTTATTGCACAAGTAGCCAGAGCAGTAGGCAGAGGGAGAGGGAGAAGCAGGCTTCCAGCAGAGCAGGGAGCCCAATGCGGGGCTCGATCCCAGGACCCTGAGATCATGACCCTAGCCGAAGGCAGAGGTTTGTTTTTTTTTTTTTTTTAAGATTTTATTGATTTATTCGACATTGATAGAGACAGCCAGCGAGAGAGGGAACACAAGCAGGGGGAGTGGGAGAGGAAGAAGCAGGCTCATAGCAGAGGAGCCTGATGTGGGGCTCGATCCCAGAACGCCGGGATCACGCCCTGAACCGAAGGCAGACGCTTAACCGCTGTGCCACCCAGGCGCCCCCGAAGGCAGAGGTTTAACCAACTGAGCCACCCAGGTGCCCCAGTACTCCATTTCTTGATCCCTGTAATAGTAACTACTAGAATTAACCATGTTAAGATTAAAGCTTTTGAGAAGTCACCAAATAATGTAATACTTGTTAACTCAGGATATATTGTTTGAGACAATGTTATGTCTAAGAAGAGCTTGACATTTTTGTCTGGTTTCTAAGGATCAGGGGAACTACCCTTGCTTGCTTTAATATGCCAGTATTAATTAGACATATATTTTTTGTGAAGCTCAATGCTGGATACTGCAGGGTACGCAAGGGTGAGTCAGATATGCATCTTGTCTTTTAAGAACTTAAAATTTAGTAGTATATCTGTAATGCAAGGTAGAAAGGAGAGAGTAACAGGTAGGTTTCTGTGAGAGTCCAGAGGAGATAATTTCTAGTTGAGAGGCGTTCTATAAATGAAGAGCTGGGGTTTGAAGTCATGCAGAATTGAGTTTCGTTCTCACCTTTACCACTTAGTATGTGAGATGAGACTAGTTACTTACACCATCAGTTCTTTTCATTTTCTTTTTCAAGGTTATTGTTTAAGAGCCTAATATGTAGAGCATTTAACACAGCGCCTTTCAAGTAATATATGATTGTGTGTGTTGGGAGGTCAAAGGTAGTTAGCCAAAACTAATTTCTTAAGCCTGTGATTTAATTAGGGAAGAAAGAATATGAACACTAAGGGCAAATAATAGTGCTACTGTTTTAAGTTTTCAACTTACCCAGCAAGCTGTCTGCTTTCTTAGGTTGGCGATACAGTGAGAGCATTATTGGTTTCTGAAAGCTTTTGAAAATGTAAAATATGTTGCATGGTCAAACATTTTATTTAACCCAATCTATCCAAAATATTGCCATGTCAACATGTAATCAATATAAAAACTTATTAATGAGATATTTTACATTGTTTTTTGTACTGAGTCTTTGAAATTTCATGTGTATTTTGCACTTGTGGTACTTCTCAATTCAGACTAGCCACTTCTGAAGTGCTGAATAGTCTCGGGTAACCAGTACCTGCCATGTTGAGCAATGCAGTTTAGCTAGCCTTGGGAAATGGACTTCAAAGTACTGAACAAATAGCGTGGTTCCCCCAGTCAACATTTGATTCTCAGATGTGACATACACACATAAACTGGACAAAGCAACATGGAAGGAAAGGTGCATATCCATTTCTTGTTGTTTATCCTCTTGTCTTTAGTAGTTAGGCATGAATTCCCTTTTCTCCAGGGTTACGTTTGCTTGACAACAGGTTTAACAGCGAGGCTGAGCAGTCTGGTGTCCAGCATCTCCTCTAGAGTGCTGCTTACGGATAGAAGCAGTGTTGGCAAGAACATGTAGCAATGTCCTTGTATAGGTTCTGTTTCTTGCAGTTGCTCCCTTGGGGAGGTTTTGGTCAGCTTTCAAGAAAAAAAGCAAGTAGTTACTCTTTTTGCTGGTTCAAAACCTTGAATTAAGACAACCTTGCTGACAGTGGGAGGGGTAAGAAAAGAGAGCTTGCTCTTTTCCTCTTGCTCAGCCTTCTCTGTTCTCTAAAGTGCTCAGAGACCAAATTTATCTAGAGCTAAGGAATATTTTAATCTTTTTTTTTTTTTTTAAACTCATATGGCCCAAGGGTTTGGTATAAAAATGCATCCTTGCGGCATGTCTTTCTGGTTCCCTTATATGGATGTAATCCATGTAAAGAAAACAAAAAGAAATGAAACTACTTTATTTAGATTGAAATAACTCTGATGTGAAATAACTAATTTTCCTTGTTTCTTTTTTAGTAATTTTATGCGCCAGGAGTGTTTGGATTCCAGATTTGTATTTGACAGACCTCTTCCTGTGTCTCGTCTTGTATCTCTAATTGGAAGCAGTATCCTTTTTTTGTTAGCATTTATGGATGTGAACTTCAGAGTTTTGATACTTAAGTGTTATGTTAATTATTGGGAATATAATACATAGCATAGGTTAGATTTTGAAAACTTTAAGGTTAGTTCCTTGTCAATAACAGAATGTTTAAAATTTAGAAGAATTGTGGGACATTTTGCCGTGGAAAAATGTGTTCTAAGTAAGGAATTGGGTTGCTGTTTCGTCAGCCCTTTTCCAGACCTAGATAAGCCCAATTTGAGGAAAACCATTCAAGTCTCATTTTTAGAGAAGATTTAAAGTTTTTTATTGGGGTTCTAGATGTCCTTCAGAATTCTTGACCCCTTATATCCAAACAGATGAGGTTCTGTACGTGAGAAGAGATCATTTTGCTAGCACTCATTCTTGGGTTTGGTGGATAGTCCTAACATTTTTTAATACTAGGTCAAAGAAATATTGCTCTTTTATTTTCTTCTTGCTGTGGTGGATTATGCAGCAACTTAAAAAAAACAGAGCTCTTTGTTAATTGTGTTTAATTTGAAAATAAAGATAGTACTTTTTCCTTGTTAGAACAGTTTCTTTAACTAGTTTAAGAGACCCAGATACCAACACAGCGATATGGACGGAGACCATATGGTGTTGGACTCCTTATTGCTGGTTATGATGTAAGTTCATAGAATTATTATATTTTAACGATTTTTTGAAAACTGACTAGAAATTACATTTTGTGTGTGTGTGTGTGTGTGTTTTATTTGTAGGATATGGGCCCTCACATTTTCCAAACCTGTCCATCTGCCAACTATTTTGACTGTAGAGCCATGTCCATTGGAGCCCGTTCTCAATCAGCTCGTACTTATTTGGAGAGACATATGTCTGGGTTTATGGAGTGTAAGCGATTTTTTTTTTGTCCCCTCCAGTCTTTATATTGTGAATAAATAGTATACTAAATGAAGAAAACTATCAGCCTTACACAAAGAGTTTTTTGTTTTGTTTTGTTTTTAAATAAGCCCATGGAGTGTTTATTATTTCTGTGATATATACTGGTTATTACCTCATTTAGCCATCACAGTGATTTCAATCATGAGTAGAACTTTGTCAGAATACAAATATGAAAATACAAATGTCCTCAACTTTGAAGAGTCTTGGTTCAGTTGGTCTGAAGTGTGCCCCAGCCAGAGTTGAGAACCATTGTACTGGTTACCACTTGTAAGTTCTGTTACCAACTTTTAGTTTTCTGTGATTCTGTTCTTATTTTTAGCCACACAGACATTTCTGCATTAAGTAGTCCGTAAACAAGTAAAAAATTAATGTAGCTATGGGAAAGAAAGGTAAAATGTTGATGTAAGATGTGATCATAGGGCAGGTTTTCAAGTGCTTTGCTTTATGCAAGGGTCTTGGACTTTAACACATGCTTTTTGGACATCTCTTGAGGTGACCATGTGGTGTTTCCCCTTCATTCTATTGTGGTATATTGCATTATATGACTTTTGAATGTTAAACCAGCTTTGCATTCCTAGAATAAACCTTTCTTGCTCGTGATTTATAATATAAGCTAAAAATATATATATATATGTTATATATATATTATATATATATGTTTATGTAAACGTAAATGTTGCTGGATGCATTTTGCTTGTATTTTGTTGAGGTTTTTTCTGTCTGTATTCATAAGGGTTATTGATCTGTAGTTTTATTTTCTTGTGATATCTTTGTCTAGTTTTGATATCAGGTTAATACTGGCCACATAGAAAGAGTTGGAGACTTTGTTTATAAAAAGCAAACACCTTCTATAGAATACATTCAAAACAAAACTTTGTGCTGTATCATTTGTGATTCAGGATTCTCATTTAATTTAGCATAAAAAAGGTCAAATTTAGTAACAAAAATGTATTCTCATTAAAATAATAGTGATGTTATTTATTATTATTAGAAGATTATATGGCTAAACATTAAAATTTGGGCTGTTTTTATTGTGATATATTTAGTGTGTGACTGAAACCATAATTTCAGACTATAGACCTGACAAATAAGGGCGGCCTAGCATGAAGATGGAATTAAGAAATAATTGTTAATTTATCGTATAGGCAATTTGAATGAACTGGTTAAACATGGTCTGCGTGCCTTACGAGAGACACTTCCTGCAGAACAGGACCTAACTACAAAGGTAGATATCATGTTTTTCAGTTTGAGATTTTAACATTACAGGTCAGTCATTTATTTCGTAAATATAATAGCAGAGTGTATACTTAGCAGTTCTTTAATTTGGGAGATGGTTGCCTTGGTTCATTCTTTCTCTTTAAGCTGTTCATGAAATATCTGATTTTGAAATGATTTTCAAACATTTCTTTTTGGAATAAAACAATGAGTCTTAGGTGAAATGTCCTTCGGTTTCTTCAGCAAGTAGGAGTATCTTTGTGTGATTAACTCAGTTAACAAGTAATATGTATTGAGCATCTACTGTGTGTAGGCACTAGACATTGAGAATACAGTAAACACGGCAAACGTCTTGGCCTTCGTGGAACATACATCCAAGTCAGGGAGATAGACAATATACCCATAAGTAAATTAGATAATATATTAGAAAATGATAAATACTACAGAAAAAATAGGTTAAGAGGAGAAAGAAGGACCATCCGGGTATAGGAAGGAGATGTGGTGAGGGAAATTTAAAATAGGGTGGTCAATGGTGGCCTCACTGAGAAAGTGAAATTTGAGGAAAATATCTAAAGGAGATGAGTGAGTGAGCAAGATGTCTAGAGCAAGATCATTCTAAGGAATACAAGTATAAGTGCCTTGAGTCCAGAATATTCCTAGTATTTGAGGCAAGGAGGCCAGGAATGTTGGATCAATGATCAAGAGGAAGAGAAGTAATAAAGTCAGATAAGAGAAATCATGTATAAACCATTGCAGGTACTTTGGATTTTACTGAGTGGATTGTTAGAGTTTGAAAAGAAGAATACCATGATTTGATTTAGGTTTCAAAAGAGTTATTCTGGTAGCCATTCTGAAAATAGATTATAGTGGGCAACATGGGTGAAAATAGTTTTGAAACTGTTAGGGTAATACAGATGAGAAATTGTGGTGAAGTAAAAGAGCTTTGGGATTGGAGATGAGGATAAGTGTTTCAGTTTTGGGTAGGTTTTAAAATTAGAGCTAAAAACATCTGCTAGTGAATTGGTTGTGGGGGCGTAGAAACAAAAAGTTGTTTTCAAGATTTTGGGCTTGATAGAGGAAGGAGAGATTTATGGTTTACTGAGCTGGTTAAGACAGTGGAAGGAACAAGTCTTGGGGTAGGAATTGTGGAGAAAGATCAGGCAGTTAGCTTAGGACTTATAAAACTTGAAATGCTTACTGTCCATTGATGATATAGAATAAGCAAATATTGGGGCACGTGGCTGGCTCAGTCAGTAGAGCATGCAACTCTTGATCTAGGGGTCATGAGTTCATGCCCCATGTTGGGCATAAAGCTTACTTAAAAAAAAAAAAAGTAAGCAGCTATCAGATGTGTATCTCCTGGAGTTTGGTGGAGAATGGTCTAGCTAGACTTAACAAATTTTGGAGTCTTTATGTAGAAATGGCATTTAGAGATTAGATTGGATGAAACCACTAAAGGAATCAAATAGTTTTACAAGAGGTTTGAGGCCTGGGCAAGGGGCACTCTAACCTTTAGAGATTGGAAGGTAAATACCGGCAAAAAGGACTGAAAAAGATGACCAGGAAGGTAGGAGGAAAACTTGGAAAGTGAGACATTCTTGAAAACAAATGAGAAACTATTTCAAGGAGGAGAGGATGATATGTGGAATGAGAATTAACCATTAGATTAGCAATGACGTCACCGGTGACTTGACAATTTCATTGGAATGGCGAGCCCAAAGCCTGAAAGGAATGGAATCAGGAGAGAATGGGCAAAGAGGAATGTAGGCAGCTCTGTGGAGATTTTCTCTTGCAGGTTCAGAGAAATGGGGTGCTGGCTGAAAGAGAATATAGTGAGGGTTTTTCATTGTTTTGGTTTTTTAAGATGGGAGAAATTACAGCACGTCTGGTGCATGGTTATAAGAATAATCCAGTGTAAAGGGAAACATTTATGTAGGAGAAATATGAGAAAAACTGCTGGACCAAAGTCTTTAAACAGTATACAGGTGGAAAGGTAGACCTTAGAGAGGAAATGGATCATTCATTCACACTAACAAGAAGAGAGAGATCTAGGGACATAGATACAGGAAACAGATACTGTGGGAGCTTGTGAACGTTCTCTTCTAATTGCTTCTATTTTCTCAGTGGAATAAGGAGCAAAGAGAATGGAAAATGCTAGAAAGATGTCCAGGAGAAGAGGCAATTGGATGATCTAGGGACCCGTATAGTACAATGCAGGAACCACTGTGGGCCTCCTTGTGGTTAATGATCATTAACTAAAGTGAGATCAGTCAGCATTTTGTAAATCCATTTTATTATAGTGATTGGGTAATTATTATTTAATATGTATGTGAAGAATTTATATCCTGTGTACTCTTTTAAAAGTAATTTTTCCTGGGGCGCCTGGGTAGCGCAGTCATTAAAGGCCACTGCCTTCGGCTCAGGGCGTGATCCCGGGGTTCCGGGATCGAGTCCCACATCGGGCTCCTCGGCTGGGAGCCTGCTTCTTCCTCTCCCTCTCCCCTGCTGTGTTCCCTCTCTCGCTGGCTGTCTCTCTGTCACATAAATGAATAAAATCTTTAAAAAAAAAAAAAAAGTTTTCCTATCCTAAAAATAATTTTTTTTCCAAAAAATCAGGAACGTACATTAAATTATTTTTATTTGTTTAAAGTACCCATAGGGGCCCCTGGGTGGCTCAGCTGGTTATACATCTGACTCTTGATTTTGGCTCAGGTCACGATGAGATCAAGCTTGCATCCAGCTCCACGCTGAGCGTGGGACCTGCTTAAGATTCTCTCTCTCCCTTCCACCCTCCCTCCCCCCCAAAGAATAAATAAAGTACCCATAATGCCATCATTCCAAGATGACTATCTTTTAAAATTTGGATTTACAGTTACTGTTGACATTTACAATTTGGAAGAGTTTGCTCAAGTATCTGGCTTTCTGATTTCATATTTTTACTGAATCATGCAGAATGATTCAGTGAAATTATTGAGAGAGGGCCTATATATTCTTATGCCTCAAACTTTCACTAAAATTTTAATCTTACAGGCGGCTTTTTTACACTGGTTAGCGTTCACTGAGCATTTTAAGAATTTCTCTTTAATTTTAACGTATAGAAAATAGTTCCAAGACCCCACCAAATTCAATTTTTTAGAACCCAAAACTTACTCTCTTTCCTTGTTAAGAACCATCATATCTTAACTTACACAAGGAACAAAGCTGATTATTTCTTTGGAGTTAGGCTTACTTCCCAGCTAAGTTGCTTGCTCCGATAACACTGGTCTGCAGCACATTTCCATTATGAGCCAAGTTACAAATTTCTAGGTGGTATAGACCTTTGGTGTTACTGATGATTATCAAGTGAATCTTAAATCTGCAAGTTACGAGAATCTGCTAGTTTTCTTCCTTTTTTTGCTATACTTAAGTATTTTTTTACTCTTATTAAGTGCTATATAAACTTATTCTGCTTTTTTCACCCAACATTTAATCAAAAGCATTTTTCCAGGGGCGCCTGGGTGGCTCAGTCATTAAGCATCTGCTTTTGGCTCAGGGCATGATCCCAGAGTCCTGGGATCGAGCCCCACATCAGGCTCCTCTGCTGGGAGCCTGCTTCTTCCTCTCCCACTCCCCCTACCTGTATTCCCTCTCTTGCTGGCTGTCTCTCTCTCTCTGTCAAATAAATAAATAAAATCTTTATAAAAAAAAAAAAGCATTTTTCCAACATAAATTCTCTTGATTTTTAATTTATACCCCCCCCCAGAATGTTTCCATTGGAATTGTTGGTAAAGACTTGGAGTTTACGATTTATGATGATGATGATGTATCTCCATTCCTGGAAGGTCTTGAGGAAAGACCACAGAGAAAGGCGCAGGTATGTAACTAATCATAACACTAGAGGCTTTAGTTCTATCATTAACTGTTGTTCCTACCACAGTTGTTTAGTAAACCTACCATTTTTGTCTTTAATTATTGGGGTAGGCTCACAGTTCAAATGGCGGTAGGAAAACTTAGAACTGCATAATGTAAAATACTGTGGGGGCAGTGATCTCCATAAACAGCAAGCGTTGATGATTTGATTATCTGTTGCCATTTTTTGCAGTTCTGTGGATTGACTATGGCTAAGTCATTCTTTTGCTGGTCTCATTTTAGGGTCTCTTGTAGTCAGTTGAGGCAGTGGGACTGGAACATCCAAGATGGCTTTATTCACAGTCTTCTTTATTCATACTCTCTAGGTATATCCTTGAGGGACAGCTAGAAGGCTGGGACCTCTGCTAGATGTCTGGACCACTGTCCATGTAATCTCAGAGCCTCTCTTCACCAGGGTCTCTTTAGCAGGGGAGAAGCTCAGAGCTTGAAAAAGTTCAAAAGCTCAAAAGTGGAAGCTGCCAGACATTCTTAAAGGCTGAGGCTCAGGAGTGGCCCAGCATCCGTTTTGCTCATTCTGTTGGTTGAAAGGAAATCATAAGGCGGCCAACAGTCTATAGGAGTGGGGACTGAGAGAAAGTTCATCAGGGACCCTTTGGAAACTAAGTTGGCCCTTCACAAATACTGAGAAAATGATCAGAAAGTGTTGGGAAATCTCAGATTAAATACTGGTCTTTTTTGTTGGGTATTTAGAATACACAGATGCTGTTTATAGATACTTAGTTGATAGCTATGTAATTGAAAATAAAGTGTCCTGGAGAGAAATATTTTCTACAGTGTGAGTTTTTTTTCAACTTGGAGAGGATATTGTTGGTACTATTTGGAGGAGTAGGATTTGCATTATTTAAACTTGATAAGAACCAGCACTGTTGGGAAGAATGCTGTGAATTCCACACAGCTGATTTGTTTGATCATGTTTTCTCTGTGTTTATTAGTGCTAAAGAGGATAAGAATGTCGAAAGTGTACTGATTATACTCGAAGGCTAGTAATGATAATAAAAAGGAGGTTTATTCGTGAACAAGACAAAGTATGATAAAATGCTGGAATTGTTCGATGATGCTGAGGTTTTCAGACCTATAAAATTATGTCTGTTTAAAAAAAAAAACACCTTTGTTCAGAAATTTTAACAGGACAGTGAACTAAAATTGAGTATCCAGAATACCTCCTAACCCCTTTTTCTTGTAAATTCTTTTATAATATTTGTGATTAGAAGTATATATTGGTCAAGTGATTTTTTTTTTAACCTGTTTTCTTTTTTCTTCCACTTACAGCCTGCTCAACCGGCTGATGAACCTGCAGAAAAGGCAGATGAACCGATGGAACATTAAGTTACAAATCAGCCTATATGTGATTATCAGATCTGTAGGAATGCAGGAGCACATACTGATGACCATAATCTATACTTTGAACTAAAAGATGCGTGGTGGTATTGCGGCTTGTTTAGGAATCAGTCCAGGCTTCTTGTTCCCAAGCAGCTTGTCAGAAACCATATAATGGTGTGAATTTTTCTTTGAGAGGGTCTATAAAATTTTCTAGAAAGCATAGTTATCTGTGCTAATGTTTTTATATGAAGAACATACTGTCTTTGTGCTTGTAAAAACAACTGTGAAATAAAATTGTTTCACCTGCCTGTGTATTGGGGTTTTGCTTGTTTTTTTAAGTAGCTTCAACTATAAATAGTAATGAGATTACAATTGGTCATTTGCCATGTTTGCCAAATTAATTTGCCTTATGTTTAGTGATGGGGGAAAATAGTACCTCTTATCTATCACAGCCTTATACCAGTTCCCTATGTGTGGACTGGCTACATGAGAAACCATGGAGAGTTAGTTGCAGGGTTCTACCCTGGAGATCTTATTAAAACCTAAGAAACCACCACTTCCCAGCGACCATGGTAGCAAGGTTTTTAACAAATGAATGGTTTTTCTTTACAACCAGCAGATGGCAGTAGTGATAGCTCTGGTCTCAGCGTAGGGAACTTTTGCAAAATGACAAAAGGGAAATTTTAATCCCAAACCATCGTTTCCTCTTATGCCCAGCTGCACTCCGGCGTCATCTCTAGACTGCTTTCCATTATTTTTGTGATCGATGTATGCAGATATTGCAGAACAATTTTTATCTTAGGCCATGCAAAATGAAATTTGAGGAAATCTGATTTACAAAACAAAACACTCCAAAATTTTGTTGCTAAGAAACCTTGAGTTTTTTATTTCCTGAGATTCCTATTTTTCTAGAGAGGAGCAGTTGATTTATAGGTAGGGAACTTGGACTTTAGATCTAATTACTAATTAATTGCAGTTTGAATTATTGTGAAGGTTAAATGGGAGAATTTATGTGAAAACACGTACACTCTAAAAATCATAAAATGTTAGTTTTTTTCCCAAATTGCCCCAAAATTTATTTTTATTTTTTTTTAATATTTTATTTTTGGGGCACCTGGGTGGCTCAGTCGATTAATTGTCTGTCTGCCTTCAGCTCAGGTAGTGGTCCCAGTGTCCTGGGATTGAGACCCACGTGGTGCTCCCTGCTCAGCTGGGAGCCTGCTTCTCCCCCTCTCTCTCTGCCTGCCGCTCTCCCTGCTTGTGCTCTCTCTCTCTCTGTTAAATAAATAAAATCTAAAAAATAATTGAAAAAATATTTTATTTTTAAGTAATCTCTACGCCCAACATGGGGCTCGAACCTACAACCCCAAGACCAAGAGTCACATGCTCCACTGACTGAGCCAGACAGGTGCCCCACAGATTGCCCAAAACTTTAAAAGTTTAGTAGATTTAAATCTCTGACTTCTTGAAGGTAAAGTACTAAGAGAAGCTCTGGCAACCTTGTTGAGAGAAAGACCTGACGAAATTCAGGAATGTGTGAGGTGTTGGGTCTCTGTTCTGGAAGTAGCCTCGGGAGTCTGCCATTTGAACTTGGGATGAGGCCACAAGGACCATGTGGCCATTTGACCTACCATAGAATTGCACTGAGCATGTGCAACTTCCACACACAAAGTGAATGAGAGGGATTTGTCCCACCTGCCTTCAGACTCAATGGCTATTATAGTCTGGAGGAGGGAACATAAGTGGTAAATTTCATAATCTGCTCTTTAAAGTTTCAGGCAGGTCTTTCTTCCCCGCCTATCATTGTGTGAGCTTCTGTCTTGTTGGGTGATTCTGTTGTTTAAAGATAATGTGTAACATTTTGTATCTGTTCCTTAAGTATAAACCAATTATTTGGTCCTCATCTGGGGAAAAAGTGTCATCTGTATTGTACTTCGGAGGCAGTTTTAGTAATCTTTACTTTTATTTTTTAAGATTTTATTTATTTGAAACAGGGCATGAGGGGAGAGGGCAGAGGGAGAGGAAAAAGCGAGCCCCGCTGAGTGTGGGACCTGATGCAGGGCTTGGTCCCAACACCCGGAGATCATGACCTGAGCCAAAAGCAGATGCCTAAGTGACTGAGCCACCCAGGTGCCCCTTAGTAATCTTTTTAATATGTGTGTTAGTGTTATACACTGATCTTCGAACCTCAAATCATTTCCACCCCAATAAGATTCAATCAACTCTGCTGTCTATACAGAGTTCATTGTGATGCCTTTCCATTGTTGTTTTGTCTAATGTGTTATACTTATTGTTTAATCTGTGTTAAATAATTTTAGACAATAAAATTCCTAATAATATCCTCTCATAAAACCTATCACTGCTATAAAAATGATATTCAATTCACCTGGAATTTATTAGGCAGCTATAGGAGCAGCTTTGAAGATCTCATATGGTTAAAAAATAAGAGGCAGTAAAGTAGGTGACAGGATTCAAGTTCCAATACTAGCTTTCTCAATGTTTGACCATTTGATTTGAAGACAAGTTCCTTTTCTCTAGACCTTGATTTCCTAGACACCTAAATTTTTATGATTCTTAGCATATGACAAGGTTTTTGCTTTCAAATTTAAAAAGGATTCAATCTTTAAAAAAGATGGGGTGCCTGGGTGGCTCCATCAGTTAAGCATCTGTCTTTGGCTCCGGTCATGATCTTTATTTTTTATTTTTTTTAAAGATTTTATTTATTTATTTGACAGAGAGAGAGGGAACACAAGCAAGGGGAGTGGGAGAGGGGAGAAGCAGGCTTCCCGCCGAGCAGGGAGCCTGATGCAGGGCTCGATCCCAGGACTCTGGGATCATGACCTGAGCAGAAGGCAGACGCTTAACCGACTGAGCCACCCAGGCGCCCCTAAATAAAATCTTTAAGAAAAAAAAAAGGCATTCAAAATGAGGGGTGCCTAGGTGGCTCGGTCGGACTCTTGGTTTTGGCTCCGATCATGATCTCAGGGTCATGAGTTGGAATTCCAAGTGGGGCTCCCCGCTCAGCGGACAGTCTGCTTCAGATCCTCTCCCTCTGCCCCTCCCCTGCTCTTCTCACGAGTTCGCGCTCTCTCTCTCTCTCTCTCTCAAATTAAAAAAAAAAAAAAACATTCAGAATGATACAATTACATACTAGAATAAAAACAAGACCCATGGGGTGCCTGGGTGGTGCAGTTGTTAAGCGTCTGCCTTCGGCTCAGGGCGTGATCCCGCCGTTCTGGGATCGAGCCCCACATCAGGTTCCTCCGCTATGAGCCTGCTTCTTCCTCTCCCACTCCCCCTGCTTGTGTTCCCTCTCTCACTGGCTGTCTCTCTGTCAAATAAATAAATAAAATCTTAAAAAAAAAAAAAAGACCCAAAACAAGGTGTATAAGTCATAAAGAAATCAGCTATATAAGATCTTGGTATCTATTGAACAAGGTTTGTATTTAAGAATATACAATAATGTGGGGCACCTGGGTGGCTCAGTTGGTTAAGCATCTGCCTTCCACTCAAATCACGGTCTCAGGGTCCTAGGATCAAGCCCCCCTTAGGACTCCCTGCTCAGTGGGGAGCCTGCTTCTTTCTCTGCCTCTCCTCCTGCGTGTGCGCTCTCTCTCTGTCAAATAAATAAAATCTTAAAAAAAAAAAGAATATAAAACAATGCATATACACAGCCAATGACATTTTAAGTGCAGACCTAAAATGAAGTTTTATAAAACACATTATGTTTTCTCGTCTTCTTTTCATATTTAATAGTCTCCTTAATGACTTGGTCATGATAAGGCTTCAAATTTTCTTCTGTAACACAGTGAGCCTCCAGAGCAATTGAGGTGGGTGTGGTTGGTCCTACACTGTGGTGGCTCTTAACTGCTGAGCTTTCTTATTGTTAAGTCTAGTTTTTATGCTTTGGGGGGCCTCATTTCATGCCAACAGATTGTCACTTCTTGATGAGTGGGCTTGGAAACCAGACACTGTTCTTGTAAAAATTTCATGCTAAACACCAATACACAGAAGTGAAACAACCTGTTGTATACACATCTTGGCTTGCTCTCAAGGGAATTATGTTGCAAGAAGAAACAATCTCAATGGTTACATCGTACAGTTCATATACATTTCATCCTTGAAATGACAAAATTACAGAGATATGGACAACAGGTTAGAAGTTGCCAGGGGTTAAGGAGGGAAGTGGCTGTGACTATAATAGGATAGCAGGAGGGATCCTTAAAATTGTTCTGTATCATGCCTGGTGGGGGTCACACGAATCTAAACAGGGTAAAATTGCCTAAAACTAAATACATAAGTGAGTCATGTAAAACTGGTGAATCTGAATGAGGAGTAAATTATATCAATGTCAATTTCCTGGATTTGATATTGAACTATATGCAAAATGTTACCACTGGGAGAAACCAGGGGAAGAGTATATGGGATCTCTCTATTTAGGTCACTCTGCAATTATCTCAAGATAAAAAAGCTTAAAAAAAAAAATCAATACAGGGACTCCTGGGTGGCTCAGTTGGTTAAGCATCTGCATTCGACTCAGGTCATGATCCCAGGCTCCTGGGATCAGGCCCCACATCAGGCTCCCTGCTCGCTGGGTTGCCTGCTTCTCCTTCTCCCTCTGCCACTCCCCCTGCTTATGTGCTCGCTCTCGCTCTCTCTCTCTCTCTCAAATAAATAAATAAAATATTCTAAAAAATCAATACATAGGATTTAAAGAACATTCTTAGAAAGTGCTGTGAACAGCGCTGGTTGGCTCAGTCAGTTAAATGTCTGCCTTCATCTCAGGTCATGAACCCAGGGTCCTGGGATGGACCCCGAGTCGCAGTGCTCAGTAGGGAGACTACTTCTCCCTCTCCCTCTGTCACTCCCCCTGCTTGTGCTCTCTCTCTCTGTCAAATAAATAACTCTTAAAAAAAAAAAAAAGGCTGTAAACACATGGCCTTTGTGATATATTTTGGGTGCTCAAAGAATTTATATTTTGCTTGATGGTTCTAAAAAGAAGAAATCTCAAATAGCTGGATTCTAGATACATGAGACAATATTTGTGTTCTATCTTCCTAACGGAAGTGTACCTGTGAAGGGTGAGTTCTGTCAGATGTCTTTTATTCACAGTATTTTGCTCAAAGTTTCAAAAAAAATTTTTAAAATAATAATTGGCCAGAAAACTTCTTGAGGGGGAGGTACTGCGTGGGGGCATATGGAACCTCATATGAGCAATACCGAAGGTGCTATGGCTAATAGTAGCTGTTAACAATTGGGTTTTTGGAGAAAGGTAAAATCCTTTAAAACAGTGACTGTCAATCTCCCTTTATGGGGGGGAAAAAAAAAAGAGTTCATCTCTTGGGTGCTCAGAAAGGATCGTGAAATGGACCGTTACGAAATAAAGTGCGACTTCGATGTCCCAGCAACCCCAACCTAACTGCAAAGGCAGAGACTGAAATTACTGGAGACGTTAAGAACTGAAATGGCGCTTCATAGAATCTGGCCTCACTTATTAGAAGAACTGAAGTGACTTTCCCAAATAGTAACTAGTTACCTTCCCTGTTTATTAGTGGGTAACCTAGAAAAGGGCTTCCAGTCCGCAGTCTACCGCTCTTTCCCCCTGGACCACGCGGCTCTTATAAAACGGCTTTCCTTCTTTCTGAGCATTTCCTCTCTCAGCTGTTGTAGTTCCTGGAAGAGGAAACAATTTCTAGGTAGCATTTAAATGACCACAGCGCTTAATTCAGCGCTTGGCTAGCAGGAAAAGCTTAATGCTTTCCCAGACCCCCCTGCCGCCTAAAACAACCATAGACTAGAAGGAAGAAACTTGCAGCATTCTTGCAGAGCGCAGGCGCAGGACGGAGAAGGCTTGTCCTCTCCGAGTTGCCGTAGGGGCTAGGTGGCTTGGCCTCGTCACCCCACCCCCTTCCACGTCAACCAAGGACTGTGCGGAGCTGCGGCTGCTGCTGCGGGTTGGAGCCGGAGTCCACGGTCCCACCGTTGCCGTAGCTGCCGCGCTTTGGAGCCAGGTAGCCGGCCAAAAGCCCCCAATCCCGGAGATGTGCTGGGCTGGGCTGAGTCGGAGGAACTGGCTCTCCAGCGGGAAGATGCGGAAGGGGAGCCGCTAGGCCGCTCGCGTCTGGGCCTGACGAAGTGCATCGGAGGGCTGGGAAGCCCTGGGCCGGACGCCCCTTCCTGGTCTTGCGTACTGGCCGGGGGGTCTAATCCCTCCCAGGGCCCCGGGGCTCACCATGCCTGGCCAGGGGCTGCTTTGCTGGAGGAAGGGAAGGGGGTGAGGGTGCAGCGCACTGATTGACCCATCGACGCACAGTGGGGTCCACCCATGAACGCGAGAAAACGTTTTAAGGTTTTTAGCTGAGTATTCGTGCACAGGATCTCTTAACTTGAGCAGTTCAGATTATGTGTTATGTTTAAAAATCATTGTTCTGTTACAAGATTGGGCGGGACTGGGCGACTGTCACTGTATTGTGGGCCTTAGCAGTACTGCATTCTCAAGCCCTGGGCGGGGTTGTGGGGTGGGAGATAATATACCTTAGACCGAGGTAGACAAGCGTGTCTTTTATTATATTAGGCATTATTTTTATGGGACACAATATAAATTGACCCTACCCTTCTAATACTTTAAAACTCATTAGCCAAACTGAATGAACTTTAGACAGTAAAGATCACGATAGTTACTGGTTGTGTTTTTGTTTTTGTTTTTGTTACTTGTAATGATATCCCTGTATTTTTCTAGATTTTCTGGCACCTATCATCCTTCAGTCTTGTATCGAGGTTTGATTATATCAGGAAACCATGACGGCTGCCGAGAACGTGTGCTATACGTTAATTAACGTGCCCATGGATTCAGAACCACCATCTGAAATTAGCTTAAAAAATGATCTAGGTAAACTCTGATAATATTTTGAAAATTAAATGGAGAAAAAATCAAAATAAAAAGCTCATTTCCATTCCAAGTTTCTTTGTAATTAGAAATACTTAATTTTTGTCTAAATACTTTATTTTAGGATCTCTTCAGTAGAACTTTTGTCTTATTAAAAATGAAAACTTGGGGCTCCTGGGTGGCTCAGTTGGTTAAGCTTCTGCCTTCTGCTCAGGTCATGATCCCAAGTTCTGGGATTGAGCCCCACTTCAGGCTCCCTGCTCAGTGGGGAGTCTGCTGCTCCTTCTGTCCCTCCCCTCCACTTATGCTCTCTCTGGCTCTCTCTTTCTCAAATAAATAAATAAAAACTAGAAAAAGAAAACTTGTAACATTTAGACTTGCAATATTGGTTTTTGGAAATAAAACAACATCTCAGCTTAGTAAAGCCAAAGAAATACAATAGTTGTTAGATATTCCTCAAAATAACATAACGGCTTATATAGTTTACTATGTTATGCTTAAGTGTAGCTAACAGTTTTCTGTAGGTAACAGGTTGAGAATGTGTATTTGAATGTTTCAGTTCCTTTGTGCACTTAACTTCATATTATTTAGCTTGTAAAACCAAAAGAACTTTGTTCTTTGGGTTTGCCACCTATTGAACTAACGAAGTCAACCCTGGAAAAAACGTGTGTTTTCCAGAAAGTGTTAAGCTTTTAGAGTATTTGAGGTCTAAAAACATTTATGCTTTTTAAAAGCATTTATGCAAGAAGAAAACAAGTATATTTCTGGATTTTAAAAGTATATACTCTGTGTCTTTTCTGTGAGTAATTCTGTGAAAAACATTTTTTTCAAAGTAATGCACATTCCAAAATAATGATTCTTGTTTCATTGAATTACTAAAAATAAGTTTAACTTAAACTGGCAACTACTATCTAAAACAAAGAACAGCGAAAATTATGCTTCAGATCTTGAAAGTATCTTTTAGAAGGTAGTTTGCCATTTGAAAGGAGACAATATTTTACTTGCCTATTCCCACCTCTTAGTCAGCAGTAATGGAATATCTCTTGACTTTAGGCTACCTAATACTAGGTTTCTGCTGAGATTCATTTTTAGAGAAAGAAAAAGAAATGTTTCTTTATGGCACTTAAACCTATACCCCTATATTACAAAAGCTGCAGATCTTTTTTTTTCATGTTTATGTATGATAGTAGAATGGAGTGCACATTAATGAATAAACTTTCAGTACTATATTTTTTCTTATAATTTAAAAGTTTTCTGGCACTTGGCTGGCTCAGTGGGTAGAGCATGCACTCTTGATTTCAGGATCTTAAGTTCAAGCCTGGTGTTGGGCATAGAGCTTACTTAAAAAAAAAAACAACGTTTTCACTTTTAGACCCCAAAATACTTAAGGCTACAGCTGGGAAGATAAAGAACAAAACCATAATTGTAACAATACCTTTTTCTTAATTACAGCTGCCTTAACTGTCCTCCCTCTGCCAAGAAATAAGTAGTCTCAAATCTCAACTTTTATGTGTATTTTTTTACTGTATCTCGAAAGAATTGCGATGAGAAAAAGTTTAGAAGTAGTTTCCAATTTGAGTAACAAATCCTTTTTTGTTTGTGAAATATTGAGTTACTTTACCTATACTTTTAGTCACTGGACATGAGCTCTGATGACATTACCTGGAGTAGGAAGTACTTGGTAGATTTTGGCAAATTGAATTAATATTTGAAATTTTCCGTATTTTTAGTAGTGCTCATGGAAGAGAAGTTCTGAAAATTTTGAAGATGTAGGAAAAAATCCTTCACCTCAGTTTGAATTGTTGGAATAAATGGAAATTGGGGCTAAGGGGGCTTGAATTATAAATGGTACAGATTTTTGACAAGTTTTCTATGAAACTTCTAAAACTTTTTAACTTGTAGTTACAAGTGGAGCTTTATCCTGCTAAACCCTAGGATTTGCTAATTTGGGAAGAGTAGTCAAAAACTGGAATAAAACAAGACATCGGCATTATAATGATACAGTTTTATGCATTTTGGACTTTGTGTCCTTAATGCTATCAAACAGATTAGGGGGAAAAAATTTTTTTTTTAAATATATTCAGAAAGGAAGCTCAGAACAAAGATAAGAAAACCTTTTTAGGCTCAGCAAATACAACTTTAGCCACTTAAAACTTTGCCTAATCTGTCTTATTATAGTTATTGCTATCGACTGTTGTCACCTTTCCTGATGCTTTGTTTTTGTTATCCTCCCAGACTTAAAAACTGAAGGTTTGCACAGATTGGTAGTTCATCATTTTACAGTTGTTGTTGCTGTTGTTTTTTAAGATTTTATATATT
Organism: Ailuropoda melanoleuca; assembly: GCF_002007445.2. Classification (NCBI taxonomy): domain Eukaryota; kingdom Metazoa; phylum Chordata; class Mammalia; order Carnivora; family Ursidae; genus Ailuropoda; species Ailuropoda melanoleuca. Next base: position 47,831,560 of record NC_048233.1, on the reverse strand, counting down.
TATTAGAGAGAGAGAGAGAGAACGTGTGCACAAGTAGGGGGAAGGGTGTGGGAGGAAAAGCAGACTCCTGGTGGAGCAGGGAGCCAGATGCAGGACTCTGGAATCTTGACCTGAGTCAAGGCAGACGCTTAACCAACTGAGCCACCCTGGCACCCCCAGTTGTTTCTTGATTTGATACGGCAATACCAATTTTTTTTTTCATATGTGGCAGGAGATATAATACTCTGAATCAGGGAGAGATGCATGAGAAGGTGATGTGTTTTAAACAAAAATGTTGACCCTTGTGGAATAAATTTGGGAAGAACCCTTACCATGTTGTCAGTTGAACACAAATTGAGAACCTGAGAATATTCTCTATTCTGCAACATGTGAAAATATCATACCAAGCTAGTAATAGATATATACCCTTTGGGGGCTAGAAAGAAATTTTGATTTACCTATTACAATTCTTCCAAAGCTTAAATCCTTTCTGTAACTACCAGCTGGCTGTTCAGTCTCTTGTCTCTTTGGCAATAACAGGGAACTCTTCATTTGCTAGCCACTTAGCTTTAATTGTTCTAGTTCTATTTCTCATGATAACTCTAAGATTATTAAAAACTTCATCATCCCTCTTTGTCCTCCCCTCTCCTAGATATTTGTTTATTTTTGTGATCTAAGCAGTTGTAGTGGTGTGCTTGCCTCTTACATTCCTGCCTTTGAATTTTGGACACAGAATATTTTTACCATAAATTCTTCAGTATGCAGTGATAACGATGAAATTATAGATTGTTTTGCTTAAAATAGTTTTTAGTGTAAATTGCTTTAATCTAAGTAACAGTAAACTAGAATCTTAAATGTCATCCATCATTCTAAATAATGGCTACCCATCTAGTACATTTTAATTTTCTTCCAGTTTTTTAGGTGATTTCTTAAGAAAGATTATGAAGTTTTGTAGTCTGTTCTAATTTTACTGTATGTGCTGCTGAAGCGAGCGCTGAAGCTTTACAGTCTGTATGGAGTTTGGATTTAGTGTATTAGTCCCTAGCCTTTTTGAGTTTGAAGATCTGATGTTAAAAAAATGCCACTGATCCTTCTTCCTCTCATGATAGTGGCTGTAACTTTGATTGAGGAGATACACGGCTGACTAAAAGCTGTGTTGAATTCAGAAGCACTTATTCTAACAGCATCTATTTACACTGTGAAAAGTAGCTACATATGTGTTTGAGACACGCATCATGTGGTATCCCTACAGATTCATGCTTCTGCATGAACTCCATGGGTTAGGGACCAGAGATCTAATCAGTGCCTTCATGTTCTATGTAAAGTCTCATGAGGTTCAGAGATAAATGACTTGTGTAGTCATTCAGCTTGTTCGTGGCAGAGCTAGCTTGAGAACCCTTGTCACTTTCTTTAGTGCCTTTATTACCATTACTGCTGATAAAGTAATAAAGGAAATGTTTTATTTTGTGAATTGTAAAATTATCTGAGGAATTTTCCTTTGAAATGATTGTGGGTTTTTTTTGTTTTGTTTTGTTTTTTGTTTTTGAAACAGAAAAAGGAGATGTGAAGTCAAAGACTGAAGCTTTGAAGAAAGTAATCATTATGATTCTGAATGGTGAAAAGCTTCCTGGACTTCTAATGACCATCATTCGTTTTGTGCTACCTCTTCAGGATCATACCATCAAAAAATTACTTCTGGTATTTTGGGAAATTGTTCCTAAAACAACTCCAGATGGGAGACTTTTACATGAAATGATCCTTGTATGTGATGCATATAGAAAGGTAAACCAAACCATGGTTATTTCTGAATATTGCTTTGATTTTAGTTGTAAAATTGGTGTAATGGGATTTGTTTTAATTTTTAAAATTAAATCTTGGATAAGATCTAAGTTATCTATAATTGGAACTGAAGTTGTAAAAAGTTATTGTAAGAAGTTTTATTGTTATTTCTTTGCACATTTTACATGCATTTTTATGTTCCTAATTAAAAAAAACCAGTGACACTTAGAATATGAGACATTGGTGTGATAATTAAAAATTTTTGACAGGAATCCGAAGGAAATTGTCTGATAATTTAGATATTTTCCCACAAACCTACTTTCTTATTTTTTTCCATGGGAAATTTTGCACTTAATTGTGTGTTGTTTTGTAAAATGCTGGAACTCAACATTTTGTATTTAAATTTTATCAGGATCTTCAGCATCCTAATGAATTCATTCGAGGGTCCACTCTTCGTTTTCTTTGCAAATTGAAAGAAGCAGAATTGCTAGAACCTTTAATGCCAGCTATCCGTGCTTGTTTGGAGCACCGACACAGCTATGTTAGAAGAAATGCTGTTTTGGCCATCTATACAATCTACAGGTAAATAAAAATACTCCTGAGGCTTCGTTGTGTGAGGATTATTTAGTCTTTCAGACGAGAGGTTCCATAGCACTCCCTTGCAGATTGTATGTAGCTTGCAGATAATGTTTTGTTTGGCCCGAACGATATTTTTTTTTCTTATTATCATTATTTTGTGAACATTGAAAAGATCCTGGCAACCCTGGGTCCTAGTTTCTGCATGACAACACTATGCTGAAATTAATAGTAGCTCCCTTTAAATAACTTGTACACTTTCCAGTTTACAGTGCCTGTCATTCTCAATTGTAGTACTTCAGCCCATTTAATTAGTTAACTTGCTTAGTCCCTGTAGGTTTTGAGGTTTTGACCCTGTTTTTGAATTCCTTTTATGTGGAATGTGGGTCTTGTTTTTATCCTCGGAAGCCTCAAGGAGGAAACTTTTTAATGAGAAAGGTTGCAGTTCTCAACTGCTTCCTGTTCTTGGAAAGCTGAAGATTTTGGACTTTAAAAATGATTCAGAGAACCAGTTAGATAAGACTAGAATGCTTGGTTTTTATAATCGCCAGTGTCAATCCATTTAGACATAGGATATACACTTTTATAAATATCTTTGTACTTTAAGAGTTGATTGTTCTATTTCACAGTTCTCTTATTGTTATATTAGATTTTGTTATCTGTTGGGAAAGTGGTATTCTGGTTAATAATGCAGAGTTCTTAGAAAGTTATCATACAGACTACACAAATTTCAGAACTTAAACTAGACTGCATACACAAAAATTATGACATTTATAAGACAGTGGGAAATTTGAGCACTGTGTATGATGATATTAAGGAATTTTAAGTTTTTTAAGGTATGATAATGGTATTATGATTTGTTTTAAAAAGAAAGAATCCTCAATTATAATATGCCAATTTATTTATAGAAGAATTGGTAAGTGGTCTGGGATTTGCTTCAAAGTAGTATGGGAGGAGAAAAAGTGGGCAGGGGTATAGGTGAAACAAAATTGGCCATGAATTAACAATTGTTGAAGTCAGGTGATGGCTTTTAAGCTGGTGTTCATTATTCTGTAACTACAAATACTTAAAAATTTCCTGTGTAGGAAGTAAGTTAGCAAGTAAGTGAATAAGTAAATATAATGCATAATTAATACAACTCAAAGGACTATTTTTACTCCTGATAATTCTTAATGAAGAATCTTTCAGTACCTTGAGATTGTTATCCTGAGCATTGATATTATATTCCTAAAGTGTATGCAAGACAATTATTAGAGATATTCTAGTGAAAGATAGCATGTGGTGGAAGAGGTCAGCTTTTTCTTTATTAAACTAGAAAACATATAATTTAATAATTTAATAGATGAAGGTGTAAGTTTATGATTCCTACCGACAGTTCTAAATGACTTAAGGTTTCAAAAAGCAAAACAATTGACAGTGTTATAAAGCTAGATAAAGATTAATTTTAGTAATGTCCAGGGAGTTACTGAAATAACAGAGTAGGTTTTTATTAAATATGAATTTTACCTGTTTTATTTCAAGGAATTTTGAACATCTTATACCTGATGCTCCTGAACTGATACATGATTTTCTGGTGAATGAGAAGGATGCAAGTTGCAAAAGGAATGCATTTATGATGCTCATTCATGCAGATCAGGTGAAGTACTTTTCAGAAAATTTATTTATTTATTTGGCAGAGAGAGACAGCGAGAGATGGAACATAAGCAGGGGCAGAGGGAGAGGGAGAAGCTTCCCTCTGAGCAGGGATCCCGATTTGGGCCTCGATCCCAGGACCCTGGGAACATGACCTGAACCCAAGGCAGACGTTTAACAACTGAGCCATCTAGGTGCCCCTGGAGTACTTTTTAAAAAATACTTTTATGACTGTGTTCAAATGAGAATTAAAAGTATTTACATAGGTCTAGTCAAGTTTTTAGTCAGTGATTTTATTTATAGTACAAGTGTTTGTATATTTTGGATTTTTTTAGATTTTTGAACTTAATTTGTATAAAATAATTTTTTTTTCTTAATCCTTCTCCAGACAGTTGCTTATGTATATGCTTTATTTTTAGTAAACATCTGAGAGAGATTTATTAATAGCCACTTGACAGTTTTTCCAGATTGAAATTATTATGGCTGTCTACAGCCATACCACCCTGAATGCGCCTGATCTCATCTGAAGTTATTATGGCCATATTTTGTAACATTCTGTTTTGGGGTTTAAACCTGTTTTTCCTTCTGTTGGTATAGATATAAAATTGTTTAATAGAGAAAAGTAGTAGCTTTGTATAGGATTCACCTTGAGCCATGTCTGTGAAGAAGCACGGTCTTCAGTGTAGATGTGTATCCCTACTAGGCTCTTCAAATTTCATAAGCTGGTGTCAACTCTACATCCCGCTCTGCTGGTACTTAAAGTGTATGGATCAGCTGGAAGGGTTAGCAGTGACTCTGCATGCTTTGGCGGCATCTAATCTTGGAATTTTTGCTATCCAGAATTCTCAACATGTGGGAAATAATATGCGTGAAGACAAAGATATCGAATCTATCCATTTCCCTGAAATCTAGATGCTGTCATTTTATCTTTGTGAACAAGATTATAAGAAAGCTGCTTATTTGGGCCAGAATGTTTTGTCCTCTAGTACAGTTGGTTTTATTGACCTCTATATTTGGTGTTATGCTGTTTACCTACACGGGGGGCATAATCAGAAAAAGTTCAGTAAAGTTTCCTGATACTTTTGCTGTAGAGATATTGTTGAGGTCATAGTTTTCTTTTTTTCTTTCTTTTTTTTTTTTTTAAAGATTTTATTTATTTATTTGACAGAGATAGAGACAGCCAGCGAGAGAGGGAACACAAGCAGGGGGAGTGGGAGAGGAAGAAGCAGGCTCATAGCGGAGGAGCCTGATGTGGGGCTCGATCCCATAACGCCAGGATCACGCCCTGAGCCGAAGGCAGATGCTTAACCGCTGTTCCACCCAGGCGCCCCGAGGTCATAGTTTTCTGTATCAGCATTCAGTATATGAAAATCCTGAGATTTTTCTTTTAAGTCTTAGAAGTAGGAATAACCATAAGTACCTGGTTTGTTTTGATTGTATGGGTACCCTGAATCATGTAGCATAGTGTTTTTCTCCTCAGTGTAGCTGCTAGAAAGTTCAGACCCCAGATTTATGGCCCATTTGTAGGAAACGTATTGGATTTATTTCTTAGATATATGTGTTAACCTTCTTTTTTCCCCTTCATTTAATTTTTCTTTGCCCTGATTTCCTCATTTGTTCTATATTCAGTTGTGTGTGTTTTTTTAAGGTTGCACTGATTAAGTCCTTTTATTAAATGAGATGGAATTTGATAAATATATTTTTATTTTGTTAGGATCGAGCTTTGGATTACCTAAGTACTTGCATTGATCAAGTTCAAACATTTGGAGACATTCTTCAATTGGTTATTGTTGAACTAATTTATAAGGTAAGACTAATCTATAGTGGGTAAAATACACTAAGAGTTTAAGACAAAGTTAAAGCCTCTTTCTGGAATGTTGCTTAATTGCTGGGATAATATGTTTTAGTAGTAGAAATATTTTATAGCATAGTCTTTTTTTTCTTTTTCCTTTGGTTTATTCTGTTTTCCAAGCACTTCCAATTTTTCTAACCTCCTTAAAGAATTGTGTCAATGGCTTGACCCAATACAGCAGCAGAGAAATCATCATGCACTGTTCAGTAACTGAATAGATTATGAATCAGGCTTTGGAATACAATTCAAGATCTTTTCTTGAGTACACACCAGACTACTTTGGTAATCTAAAAACAAATCAGAAAAGCTTTAAATATTTTCTGTCTTCCCTGTTTGTAAAAGAATAGAGACACTTTAAGTATGTCAATATGACATTGTCAGCCATTGGCCAGTAGAAAGTCTAAAATTAGATAAGAGATTTGGGTTTTAAAATGAAGTGCTTTATTGGCAACATTTAAATTTGCTATATTCTTTGAAAGAATTGATTGCATCTTAATGTTCTGATAAAAGGTAAATAACATCCAGTTTTGCTATTGATACCATTAGAGGCCAACAAAAATATTCATCAGGAATGCCTTTACTAAATAGGATAATATTGACAAAGTACCCCCAGCAGACATTGCTGATTACAGTTGTCTTTGATTCTGAAAGAAAAGGGCCCCTTTCAACACAGGGTACCAGTCATTTGGATTTGGCATTTAAGATGAAGCCAGAACTATAAATATATAGTTCCTTTTAATTCATTGTATGGTTTCATTTAATTCATTGTATGCTCTCCAAAATAAGGATTCTCTGCTATTCAGAGACTTCTTTGTCTAGCAGGGTCCAGATTATAGTGAGAGGGAATAGCTTTTGAGTCATGCCTGAATAAGAGAGATTTGGCTATATATATTGGAGGAAAATCTGACATAAAAACCAACTTCAGAAAAGAAAAAATAGGGAATATTTGCTTCATAGGTAAAGGTATTAAAATATATTTTGGATAGCATAGAAAATTTTAGTTGTCTTCACAGTATGGGATATGTTCCAAATAAATAAGTAGTAGTACTTAGAAAGGGGTTATCTTTCTTGCTCTAAGAACAGGTATTTTCCTTTTATTAGCTATTGAGATTGATGTCCATCATGTTTCCCTTTTTGACATAAGATCCAGAATAAAAACTTAGGACCAAATTAAATATCGTATCACAGTACCCGTGTTAATACACTAGGTCCTTGATTTTGTTACTTTACATTTTCTTGTTCTATTTCACTTGTGTATAGTATGCATATCTTTTATTATAAACCATTTGAAAATCTTTTGTGAAAGAGAATATTATGGTTGAATGAATAAGTGAATGAGTAGCTGCAACAATTGTCTGAAGCAAAACCTATTTCTTCCTGAAATTACCAGTCACAGTTCTCATCTCATGTTGGCTGACATCTATAAAAAAATCTGTTTGAAAGCTAGTGTCCCTGAAGTCAGTAGAAACCTGAATGTTTTCTTCTCCAGGTCTGTCATGCTAATCCATCAGAAAGGGCTCGTTTCATTCGCTGCATCTATAACTTATTACAGTCATCTAGCCCAGCTGTAAAATATGAAGCTGCCGGAACATTAGTGACCCTCTCCAGTGCACCTACTGCAATCAAGGTACTGCTTATTTCTTTTGGTGCCAGTTAGATGGTAGATATGCTGTCTTAGCACTTATAATTTTTTTTTATTTTTTAAAAGGTTTATTTATTCACTTAGAGAGAGGGAGAGAGAGAGAGAGAGAATCTCAAGCAGATTCTGCAGGAAGTGTGGAGGCCAAAGCAGGGCTTGATCCCAGAACCCCAAGTTCACGACTTGAGCCGAAACTGAGAGTCAGACACTTAACTGACTGAGCCACCCAGGCGCCCCAGTGGTTAATGATTTAGTGGCATTGCAGTTTACTCTGTGATTACATGGCTTTACATAGCGGAGAAATAACAATTTATAAATGTTGTGAAATTATTGGATTCCTTACATAGGCCAATCTTTTTTTCTTCCTTCCTGCTTTCATACATATACATGGGGAGAAAGACAGAGAAAGAATACTAATATTTCTAGTTTCTGGAGAATTATACTGGTATTTTAAGATCTCTCCCCATACTTTAATTACGTTAAAACTTAGATCTGGGAAAATGAATTTTGGATCCTACATGATGGATCCTAAAAAAGATTACAGTGCATGTTTTCAATAATGGAATGTTAGTTTTCTCATCTTTAATTTACTATATCAAAACTGCATGAGAAACCCCTAATATAGTCAGAGAATGAACAGTTCTATAAAGCCAGGTTGTATGAATAGGAGACTCAATTGCTTTATGTACCAATACTTAAAAAAAATTTTTTTAACTTTTATTTTGAAATAATTTTAGACTACAGAACAACAAAACAGCAAAAGTTGTAAAAATAGGACAAAGTTCTAATTACCCTTCACCGGCTCCCATAATGTTTGTGTCTTGCATAGCAATTGTATAACTGTCAAAATTAAGAAATTACCATTGGAACAATATTGTTAAGTAAACTATGGATGTTATTTGAATTCCACCAATTTCATTACTAATCTCCTTTTTTTCTACCAGGATTCAATCCAGGATTCCACATTGCATTTAGTTTTCATGTGTTAGTGTCCTGCAATCTGTGCCACTGTCTCAGGCCTTTTCTTGTTTTTCATGACCTTAACACTTTTGAAGAATACTGGGTCAATTTGTTTATAAAATGTCCCTCAATTTGAGTTTGTCTAATGTTTTCTCATAGTTAGATTGACGTTACACATTTTGGGGAAGAATACCATGGAAGTGATGAACCTTTCTCAGTGTATTGTGTCAAGGAGTGTACATAATGTTGGAATACTATTAGTGATGGTAACCTTGATCAGTCGATTAAGGTGATGCCTGCCAGATTTCTCCACTGTTGAGTTATGATTTTTCCATTTGTAATCAGTAAATAACATGGGAGATACTTTGAACTGCTAATATCCTTTTTCTCCTCAAACTTATACCAACAAATTTTAGCATTTCTGTACAGCAGTTATTAATGTGATATTCTAATGGTGAGTTTCTATTTCCCTCATTCTACATTTATTAACTGTATTCCTGCAAAGAAGAGCTGTACCTTTTCCTACCACCCGCTCCCTTCTTTCTTTCTTCATATCAGTATGGCTATTTTATTCTGTGTATTATAATCATTATCATTACTTGTTTCATCGATAAAATTGTTCCAGTTTTGGCCGTTGGGAGCTCTTTGAGGTTTTGCTCCTTTGTCCTCTACTTTTAGTGAGTCAGGGTCGTTTTTATAATCTTGATTTTTCTGTCCTGTAATGCAGGTGTGTTAGACTTTGCACCTAAACTAAAACATACTCAATAGCTATATTTTGGGGGATACTCTGTCTGCTTTTTTGCCTTGTTCCTTAGTTTCAACCCTTAATTTTTGACCGTTAGTATTTCTGCCCATAACAGCCCCTTTTCATCCTTTTAACTTGTGATTCTTCTTAACTTTTTTAAACTTGAGAAGAATGAGATTTATTAGAATTCAGGGAACTGAGGGACACATTCCTTTGGGAAAAATGCATAAACTTTCAGTGCAGGAGTAGTGAATGTATTTTGGCTTCTTTGGGGGCTTTTTTTTTTTTTTCATTTTCAGATTCTGTGTTTAAGGTGGACGAATGTGTTGTAAAATGTTTCTTTTTTTATATAGGCTGCTGCTCAGTGTTACATTGATTTAATTATTAAGGAGAGTGACAACAATGTCAAGCTCATAGTACTGGATCGATTGATAGAATTAAAAGAGCATCCCGCTCATGAACGAGTACTACAGGTAAATGTTATCTGAAAGAGAGAAATCCTAGATAAAATCTTTTTCAAATTGTGGTGACACTCAAGCCTTGCTGTCTTGGTTAACTTAAATTCTTGGAGACTGGGCAGTTTAAATTTTTAGTCAACGAAGGTGTACCTCTTGAATACCATAGCCTTTTGGGGTATTGTCTTTGCCATAAAAATATTTCTAAGATGAATTAATATGTTATATCTTTTCTATTTGTACTGCATTTGGTATTCTTAACAACAGAGATATATTCATTTTAATTGGAATATAATTTATAGTTTTTGAAAAATACGCCAACTGATTGAGAAGAAAAGATGGTTGAATTCTGTGGAATTATCAGCATGCCTATGTAATCTGTGAGAATAATGATTGTTATAAAAATAAACCCCCATGACAGTTAAATTCAGTGCTATTCTGGATCAGAGCAACAACAAAAAATTTGCTATACAGGACATTATTGGGACAGTTGGAGAAATGTGAATTATAGATTGTATATTAGGTAATGTCATTGTTACCAATGTTCTCTGAATTTGATCATTGTATTGTGGTTACATGAGTTTGTCCTTATTCTTGGGAAGCGTACACTAAAATGTTTAGGTGTAGCAAGAGTGGGCTAAACTCTGTGTGGCAAAATATTAACAACTGATGAATATAAGTGAAAGTTATATAGGAAATAATTTTTAGAACATTTTTATCGGTGAAATTTTTTTAAAATAAAGTTTTAAAGAAGTAAAATCATTTGTAAATTAGTTTTGCTGTATATTAAAATCTTTATCTGCCATAGTGTTGTTTAAAGTATGTGCCATTAAGACATTACATTTTCCTGCAGAGCAAAAACATTATCACACCTTAACGAAATGAATAGTTTTTTTTTTTTTTTTTTTAAAGATTTTATTTATTTATTCGACAGAGATAGAGACAGCCAGTGAGAGAGGGAACACAAGCAGGGGGAGTGGGAGAGGAAGAAGCAGGCTCATAGCGGAGGAGCCTGATGTGGGGCTCGATCCCATAACGCCGGGATCACGCCCTGAGCCGAAGGCAGACGCTTAACCGCTGTGCCACCCAGGCGCCCCACAAAATGAATAGTTTCTTAATGTTATCCAATACCAACTCCAAAGTCAGATTTTCTCAGATGTCCCTGAAATACCCTTTTTGTTTGGCTTAATTCATGACCGTATGTCTTACCTGATTGTCCTTGATGTTTCAATTGGAGCAGTATTTTTTTTCATGATATGGGCTTGTTGAAGAGACCAGACCAATTGTCCTGGAAGATGCCCCTCCTCATAGATACGTCCGATTACTTTCTGGTGGTGTCATTTAGTTTGTTTCTCTGACTTCTGAATTTTCTGTAAACTCTGAGTTTGACCTAAAGCTTGATAGAGTCACAGTGAACACAGTGAACATTTGCAGTTTGAATGCATCATTTTTGATATTATATACTTCATATTGCATTACATCAGGATACCCAAAATATCTGGTTCTTCCACCACCACTGATTTTATTATTAATGAAAGAATTAAGGTTATCATGGTCAGAACCCTCCATTCTGTGGTTAAGATTTTTTCCCCTTAATATTGGTCTTGATTCTGGATATTTTGTTCTCTCTCAGGATCTGGTTATGGACATCCTGAGAGTATTGAGCACGCCGGACTTAGAAGTACGCAAGAAGACCCTGCAGTTAGCACTGGATCTCGTCTCTTCTAGGAATGTTGAAGAGGTAAAACAAAACTCTGACAGCACTGTTGTAAGCTGTCAGGCCAAACATGGTGTAATTCCCACTTATTTTTACTTTGTTCTCTAGTTGGTTATTGTTCTGAAGAAGGAAGTGATTAAAACAAATAATGTGTCGGAGCATGAAGATACTGACAAATACAGACAACTCCTTGTGAGAACATTGCATTCCTGTTCTGTCCGATTTCCAGATATGGCTGCAAACGTTATTCCTGTGGTATGTAATTCTGATGACTTTAATTTTGGAATTCTTTAAAAGAATAGAAAGTTTTAGTTATTTAGCAGTTAAACTGTCTTGTAGAATCCCTGACTCTGTGGTCAGAAGTGATCTTTCTGTTCACCCTTGAGCTCAGAAGGATAGGGAATCTGACTTCTTTCTCTTACATCTTCATCAAAAAAAATAAACACAAAAATACAGTCGCAAAAATACCTCCACGTATTATTACAACTGATGTTTGTTACCTATTGTAAAATTATGCTGTGTATGTATATCATTCAGTAGCACAAATAAGTATTTCTTTCAAATAGTTTTACCTCTTAAAAGTTGAAGGAGGGGCGCCTGGGTGGCACAGCGGTTAAGCGTCTGCCTTCTGCTCAGGGCGTGATCCCGGCGTTATGGGATCGAGCCCCATATCAGGCTCCTCTGCTATGAGCCTGCTTCTTCCTCTCCCACTCCCTGCTTGTGTTCCCTCTCTCGCTGGCTGTCTCTATCTCTGTCGCATAAATAAATAAAATCTTTAAAAAAAAAAAAGTTGAAGGATTTAATTATAGGAAAAATATATGTACCTAGAATCATTGGCTTCTGTCACTGTCAGATAAATGAGATATGTTATTGTAATTTGAAATTTTGTCTTTGAATTCCAGATTTTCTCTGAAATGATTCAACTTTTAGTTACAACTTAGGAGTAGCCAATTAATTTATTTTGAGTTGTGTATTTCCAGCTTTTGTCTTATAGTGAGTTTTTTGTAGTAAACCTGGCTACACAAAACCCAGAAAAGACATTGTGACTTTGTTTACATAGCAGTGCTTGTCTCTCAGCTTACATTTTGTTACATGTTTTAAAATTATTATAGTCTTTGTAAATTTGTTTACTTCTTAAAACTTAATTTTCTTTCTGAAAATTACATAACTTATGGGGCGCCTGGGTGGCTCAGTTGGTTAGGTGTCCGACTCTTGATTTCGGCTCAGGTCATGACCTCAGGGTCATGAGATCGAGTCCCGTGTCGGACTCAGTGCTCAGTGTGGAGTCTGCTTGAGATTCTCTATCTCCCTCTTCCTCTGCCCCTCCCTCGACTTCTGTGCACGTGTGTGCTCTCAAGCTCTCTCAAATAAATAAACAAATCTTTTTAAAAAATTATAAAACTTATCCTATTTTCCTTTTTTTCCCCTTTCAGTTAATGGAATTTCTCAGTGACAGTAATGAAGCAGCAGCTGCTGATGTCTTGGAGTTTGTTCGTGAAGCCATTCAGCGCTTTGATAACCTGAGAATGCTTATTGTTGAGAAGATGCTTGAAGTCTTTCATGCTATCAAATCTGTCAAGTAAGTTTAAAGTCTGTTTAAATGTAAGGCCAGGCAAGCATTTTACCAGTTTCTATCTTTAAAGGGTCAGTTGATAGAAGATATAAAGGAGAGGGGCGCCTGGGTGGCACAGAGGTTAAGCGTCTGCCTTCAGCTCAGGGCGTGGTCCCGGCGTTATGGGATCGAGCCCCACGTCAGGCTCTTCTGCTATGAGCCTGCTTCTTCCTCTCCCACTCCCCCCGCTTGTGTTCCCTCTCTCCCTGGCTGTCTCTATCTCTGTCGAATAAATAAATAAATAAAATCTTTAAAAAAAAAAAAGAAAGAAAATATAAAGGAGAAGAAATGAATCAAGATACTAAAGCCAGTATAAGCATCCCATCACCCCACCCTTAGTAATTCCATAATCCGTGGGCAAACATTTGTTTTGTCGGTGTGATTTAGCTGGGATTCTCTATCCTTATTTCCTTTTTTTTTTTTTTTAAGGATTTTATTTATTTATTTGAGAGAGACAGAGATAGTGAGAGAGAGTATGAGTGGGGAGGAGAGGGAGAAGCAGGCCCCCCCCTGAGCAGGGAGCCTGATGCATGGGGCTTGATGCCAGGACCCTCGGATCATGACCTGAGCTGGAGGCAGATGCTTAACCGACCGAGCCACCAGGCTCCCCTCCTTATTTCCTCTAAAACGTGGTGAATCCTCAAGTGACTAAGGAACATATTTTTAAAGGGTATCACTTTTTGGATACCATTATTTATATCCCCCATTAGTATTTATTAAAGTGAGGGATTGAAAATGCTGCTTAAATCTGACATAATGCATTTATGCCTTAAGTAGTCTCTGCTACTGAGAAAGGACTGTTGAATAGAAATTTTGCTTCATTTAAAGCATCTAATGGATAGAGTGTAATAGACTTGCATTATATCTGTGTTGGATAGGAAAGAAAGGACCACTGTAAAATTGTTTTTATGATACAAAGTATTGATATTTATGAAAGTGAGAAAGATTTACTTTCTTTGTGGGAAAAAAAAAATCATACTGAAGTTTTTTGCCTTTAATGGCCATCATCTCTTAGAGCTTAGTTTCTAAAATGTTTTCTGAATAAATTTGATGAAAATCTTAAGGAAAAGATAACTAAAGACTTTATTCAGTTTAACATTTTTTTTTTTTAAAGATTTTATTATTTATTTGACAGAGATAGAGACAGCCAGCGAGAGAGGGAACACAAGCAGGGGGAGTGGGAGAGGAAGAAGCAGGCTCATAGCAGAGGAGCCTGATGTGGGGCTCGATCCCACAACGCCGGGACCACACCCTGAGCCAAAGGCAGACGCTTAACCACTGTGCCACCCAGGCGCCCTCAGTTTAACATTCTTAACTAGGGAATTGTTGCTTTCTTTATGTTTTTGGAGTTTTTAAATTACTGATCCTTTGCACTCCTTCCTTATCTGTTGTTCTTTTCAGCATCTTGCCTTTTCTTTTCAATGACTATACTTTTTACATCAAAGTTATACATTTTTTATAATAATGATAAAATAAAATTTAACTCTGTCCTAAATGGAGGATAACACCTTTCTGGGAGACGTTTTGTTATTTTTACTAATGAGTTTACCAGTTTTAAAATGTTCCTAATAATAATGGGTGAGGATACTTATTTTCCTTTTAATCCTTGTGATTTCTGGAGAGAATCGAACTTAGTGTCTTTGTTTGATTCTTCAGATTTCATCCATGGTCCCTTGGAACTGCATAATCTTGTTTTCTTGCTTGAGCTTAAATTCACAGAGAAAGTTCTCTGCTTTAAGATTTGCTGGCAATGCCAGTGTTTCAGAATTGTATTCTTCCCTTAGGATTTACCGAGGAGCATTATGGATCCTGGGAGAATACTGTAGTACCAAGGAAGACATTCAGAGTGTGATGACAGAGGTCCGCAGGTCCCTTGGGGAGGTATGTTTTACTTTAGTAGATGTTACTGTATATGGTGATTTTTCCTTTAGTAAATCTGACTTTTATGTCATGGTTTGCTTTTGTGTTTTTACTTGTTGGAGTTGTGTTGGAGTTAAAAACACTAAAAACACTGAAAAATGTGTTTTAATTACCCAGATAATTAAAACTTAGAGGTTGTGGGAAATTAGGGGCATCCCTCTCCCCTTCATTGACCCATAACACCTGTTCTTTTGTCTGTTTTATTTACCCTTTCAGGTAAGATTTTATTTGAACAAAAGGTTATGTGTTTAAGAAAAAGGAAAAAGACTTGTAAAACTCTGTGTTAGCTTGTATATTCTGAAAGAAGAATGTGAGTATTACAAGAACCATGCTGACATTAGACTATTTATGTACTGAAACTGTCAGTGTTTCCTCATCCAAACAACCATATGTTAGAATAGGAGAACAGTGCTTGTCAGGAGACCTGGGTTACAGTCTTGCTTCTGCCATTAATTAACTCTGGGACCTCAGATATAAATTTCTTAACCTGACTGGACGTCAGGTTTTTCACTTATGAAAAAAGGAATTGACCAATAATGATCGAAAACTCTTAGAGCTTTTAAGTTAGATGATTGGTATTAAGGAATAAATACATAGTAGCCATTTGGTTTTTTAAAAAGGTGGTTGATAAAGTTATTCTGTACACATATTATTTCATTTTAGAATAGGTGCTGTTTTGGTTAGTATTTCAGAAGAAGGGATAAGAGGAGAGGAGTAAGTACATACTTAGTGAATATGTACTTTCTCTTAGTCACTGTCTTAAGCATTTTCCTATTGAGTAACTTGTCTGGATAGATTTAAGATTTCCATTTAAGAGATAAAAAAACTGACTAGTTTAATTAACTTGCCCAGAACCATTCAACAAATAAGTGGCATCCAACCCCAAAGCCCCTGTTCATCCCACTATATCGACCTGGGAAGAAAAGAAAATGGAATGCAGAGTTGGAAAAATCCCATCGGGGGAATTGCCTTCTACATAGAAATGATTGAATATTTGAATATGATTTTGCTTGCTGTTTGATATTATTTCTAAATTGGTATTTCCAATTGATTTTTAGATCCCAATTGTAGAGTCAGAAATAAAGAAAGAAGCTGGCGAATTAAAACCTGAGGAAGAAATAACTGTGGGGCCAGTTCAGAAGTTGGTAACTGAGATGGGCACCTATGCAACTCAGAGTGCCCTTAGCAGTTCTCGACCCACAAAGAAAGAGGAAGAAAGGTAATCTGCAGCACCTGTGCCCTACCTTCTATACTTTCTAAATTATTACTCCTGAGTATAGAACAGAGAGATGATTTTTTTTTCTATTTGCTTTTTTTGACTAAAATGGGAATCTTTGTCATTTAAGATACTTGAAAGGAGGGTGTTTAATTTCTCCCAAGAATTGTGTTGATGGTTTTAATCCTCTGCTCCTTAAAACTGTTTTCATTGAAATAACTGTTCTGTTTTAATTATTTTACTCACATAGAAAATGCTAAGTGGAGGGGCACCTGGGTGGCTCAGTCAGTTAATCATCTGACTTTGGCTGAGGTCATGATCTCAGGGTCCTGGGATCGAGCCGCACCTCAGGTTCTCCAGTCAGCAGGGAGTCTGCCTCTCCCACTTTCTCTCCCTCTGCCCTTCTCCCTGTTTGTACGTGCTCTCTCTTTCTCTCTCTCAAATAAATAAATAAAATCCTAAAAAAAGATTTAAAGAAAATGCTAAGTAGAGGTTAACTGTGAATTTTGTTACCTGTATTAGTACTTGGGAAACATATTTCGAAGATTTTCCACTTCTGATTGATGGAATAAAATTTTAGTATTTTTGCCTTATTTTGCTCTCCAGTTTTGTAATGAACATGATAAATATAATGCCTGAAATTTTAATAGCTGCTTACTATATGCTAGGTATTGTACTAAGTCGTTTGTCTCTTGTAGTCTTAACAACTCGTTGAGATACAGTTTATTATTATCCCCATTTTACGGAAGAGGAATTTGAGGGTTAGAAAGGTTTGTAACTTACCTATAGGGACACAATAAATAGATAAGCTGGAATTTGAATGTAGTTCCTTGGCTCCAGTACATAACTCGGAATCATTTTCCCCTTCCATATCAACTTGGCTCTAGCTCTTTTGAAGATAAGTTGTAAAACCATGTATATTTTCCTTTTTCCATTCTAAAAGGTAAAGAGGGAGCTAATTGAGATCCTCTTCACTGGAGGGTGGCAGTGAGAATGTTAAATAGGCTTATTTGAGTCACTTATGCAAAAGCTGTATGCTGCTTAAGAAGTGGTTGGGTTTCATTTTCCTTGATTTCTTTGCAGACCTCCCCTGAGAGGCTTCCTTCTGGATGGAGATTTCTTTGTTGCTGCCTCCCTTGCCACAACTCTGACCAAGATTGCCTTGCGCTACGTCGCTTTGGTTCAGGAGAAGAAAAAGCAAAATGTAAGTTCATTTATCCTTCATTTACCCAGCAAGTGTTGAGTGCCTACCATATGCATTGGACAGTGAAGGACCTAAAAGTGAATGCTGAAGTTCTTGTCATTAAAGAGCTTATGGTAATGGGGGAAATGGACATGGTAATATAATGTTACTGTAAAATTGACAAAGTAATACAATAATGTTACCTTGTGATTAGTCCACTGGAAGAGATGTAAGGGCTTATGAAGTCAGTCGTTTGCTTGCTAGGACCAGTCAAGGTCCAGAGAAGGAAAGACCTCTCTCTTAAGCATTTTCGTCCAGTCAGTCATTGTCTTTTTTATCTTTTTTAAGAGAAATGTCTCTTAAATGTGTTTTCATTTCTACAGTTTATGCCTTTATCATAGCTTCTGACCCATCCTGACTGTACACTTATTTACAGTAATACATTTCCATTCCCCCTAACCTTTTGTGCTATTGTCCTGCATTTTATTTCTCTGTGTCATGTTATCAACCCTAACGTGCACTGCTGCTGTTTTTGCTTTAAATAGTTAAGAATTGTGTGTGTGTGTGTGTGTGTGTGTGTGTTTATATACATATATGTGCATCATTTATTTTTTTGCATTTCTTATTTATCTAGTACTTGGCTGGACTTGGGCATGAAGGGGGCATAATTAGTTGTAAGAAGTTGAGAGTTGGGAACAGGACGAAGTTCAGTTACCTTTCTGGGTGACTTTTTTTTTGGCATTTTTTTCTTTATGATAAAATATACATAACATAAAGTTTACCATTTTAACCATTTTTAAATATGCCGATCAGTGACATTAAGTACATTCATAGTGTTGCACAGCCATTACCACCCTCCATCTTCAGAACTTCTTCCATCATCCCAAATTGAAACTGTATCCAGTAAACAGTAACCCTCCCATAGTCTCCCCCAGTCCCTGGAAACCACCATTCTACTTTGTGCCTCTATGAATTTGCCTCTTCTACATACTTCATATAAGTGGAATCATAAAAATTTCTCCTTTGCAGCTGGTTTATTTTGCTTAGCATAACATCTTCAAAGTTCATCCATATAGTAACATATATCAGAATTTCTTTCCTTTTTAAGGCTGTATAACGTGCTGTTTTTGTTTATACATTCATGTGCTATAAATTGTTAATATTCTTCTAAAGTTTTTTTTAATGGAAAAAAAGTCTTATATTTACCCACATATTTATCATTTATGGTGCTTTTCATTCCTTTGTGTAAATTCAGATTTCCATGTGATATTTCCTTTCTGCCTAAAGAACTTGATCATTCTTATAACTCACATTGTTGGTGATGAATTCTCTCAGGTTTCATTTGTCTGAAAAAATATTTACTTTGCCTTTATTTAAAGCAAATCTTTCTGTGGTAGAATTGTGAATGCGTTTGTTTTATTTTTGTTCATTTCTTTTTAATATTGTTAAAATAAGGAGTGATATAATAAAAACTAATGAGAAAAAAATCGCTCATAGTTAGAGGACTGAAGTACAAATCTTATTAATATTGTAGTGGGGATAGAAACATCAAAAGATAGAATTACATTACCACGTATGATAACAAAAATCCTTCCTTCCTCCAGAAAGAGTTTATTATAGCTTTTCTCTGTGAAATACCTTTTTTCCCCAGTATTGATCATTCTCTGTTTTATAACACTGCAGTTTCACTTCACATTATAACGAACAGTCCCATGTTCCTCTTAGCCCTTCCTAATCCTAATATTTAATAGCTGTGTGATAGTCCATTAGATTCCTTCATTTACTTAAGCTTCTGTATAATTACACATTTTCATTTTAGATTTGGAATTTTCGAAGGATTTTTTTTTTATTACTTCCATCATGAAAGAAAATAGCCAATAAATGAGATTTAGAGGGCCAAGTAAATTATAAGGTGTATTAGCTCTTACCAATTTATTTTGATTTATGGGCAATAATTTACTTTGTAACTCTGTGGGCTATTTATTTAGGTTTTTGACACAGTGTAATTTTGCTTTTTAAGTCTCCAAAATTTTGTATCTCTGAGTCCAGTTTGATTTCCTTTCATGGAATAGCTGCTCAGTTCTGCAAATTGGGAGGCCATTTGAGCATTTGCTGATACCTGTTTAAGAGAACCAGGTTTCTAGTAACTGGTTCATGAAGTTTGCCATATATAGTAGAAGGCAGAAAGAAGTTGGGTCATCACCTCCCTGACTCTCCTTCACTTACACCTTTTCTAGAGTTTCCCTGGTTTTATATACCTTTTGGCTAAAGAATTTGCTTTAATTTTTTTTTTTTTTTTAATAAGAGACTTTAAAAAAAATTCTTTGAGAGCGAGTGAGGGGCGGGGAGGGAAGGGGCAGAGGTAGAGGGAGAAGTGGCTCCCTGCTGAGCAGGGAGCCCAACACGGTCTCATCCCAGAACCCTGGCAGATGCTTAACCAACTGAGCCACCCAGGCACCCCTTGCTTTAACTTTTCTTTTTCTTTTTTTTTTTTTTAAAGATTTTTATTTATTTATTCAACAGAGATAGAGACAGCCAGCGAGAGAGGGAACACAAGCAGGGGGGAGTGGGA
>NC_048233.1:47760767-47810431 GCF_002007445.2 Ailuropoda melanoleuca | reverse complement strand
ACAGAGATAGAGACAGCCAGCGAGAGAGGGAACACAAGCAGGGGGAGTGGGAGAGGAAGAAGCAGGCTCATAGCAGAGGAGCCTGATGTGGGGCTCGATCCCATAACGCCGGGATCACGCCCTGAGCCGAAGGCAGACACTTAACCGCTGTGCCACCCAGGCGCCCCTTGCTTTAACTTTTCTTACAGTGAGGTCTGTTGGCAATAAATTTTCTTGGTTTTTGTTTGTCTGAAAAAACCTTTATTTTTCTTTCATTTTTAAAAGATACCTTTGTGGATATAGAATTCTAAATTGACGGTTTTTTCCCTTTAGTTCTATCAAGAGGTTACTCCATTGTCTTCTGGCTTGCAGTTTACTAAAAAGATGTAGCTCCCAGTATCTTCTGGCTTTCTGATGAGAAGCCTGCTGTCATTCTTATGCCTCTGTGTGGAATGTATCCTGTTTTCTCTGGCTAGTTTTAGATTTTCTCCCTATCATAGGTTTCAGTAATTTGATTAGGGTTTGCCTTGGTGTGGTTTTCTTCATGTTTCCTTTATTGTGGTTCATTGAGCTTCTTGGATATGAAGGTTATAGTTTTCATTAAATTTGGGAACTTTTTGGCCACAATTTCTGTAGCTGTTTTTTTCTGTCCCTTCCCCTTTCTTCTTCTTCTGGAGACTGTATCCAGACTCAGGATTATTACCCTCATTCCTCTGCCGGTTCATTCCCAGGCCTCTGGGAGTCTTTTCATGCACATGTACAGATCAGCATTTAGCCAAAGACGGGTCGGCAAGGGTGTAGAGAGTATGTGTCAGGATAATTGTACGTGACACTAAAGAAGCAAGTTGGAGTCACTTGTGGAAACCTTGAATAGCAGGCTAGGTAGTATGGACTTCAACATGAAGGTTGTAGGAAGTCCCTGAAGGTACTTCCATGTAGAGTGAAGTGACTGGTGCACAAGAAGGATTAAGATAGCAGCAGCAGGTGATCACACTTTGCACCACAATAATGGGGCAACCTGACATTATGTGCCTCCCAGTGCAATACAGTAAGAGATATAAAACATCACCTATCTGGTATTCTAACCAAAAGTGGGGGACATTCTACAAAACAACTGGCCTAGCCTTTTTAAAAAAGTCATTATAGTGGAAAGCAATAGAAAAAACCAGGGGGATTGGTCTGGCTTAAAAGGGACTGAAGAGAATAACAGCCAAATAAAATGCATAAAGCTGATCCTGGATTTAAAAAAACCATAAAAACACTTGGTGACATTAGGAAAATTTATTTGAACTTAAGTGTAAAGTTTTTGGGATTGTTCATTCTCGGGTGAGATGATGATACTGTGGTTCTATAGGAAACTGTCCTGATTCTTAAGAGATTTATGCTAAAATACTTAAGGCGTGAAGAACCTTACTTTCATATGTTTAGCCAAAAAAGTAAGTGCATATATATAGGTAGAATAAGAAAGCAAATAAGGCATAATGTAAGCAACTAACTGGTAAAGTGTATCCTTTTAACTTTTCTGTAGTTGGAATTTTATTTTTTTTAAGGTTTTATTTATTTGACAGAGAGAGAGAGAGAACACAAGCAGGGGGAACGGCAGGCAGAGGAGAAGCAGGCTTCCCGCAGACCTGGGAGCCCGATGCGGGGCTTCATCCCAGGACTCCAGGATCATGACCTGAGCCAAGGGCAGATGCTTAACCAGTGGAGCCACACAGGCACCCCTGTAGTTGGAATTTTTAAAAAGATAGCATTGGCATTTGAAAGGATTTAGAGTAAGGGAAAATAGTTAAAAAGCTGTTGCTATCTTTCAGTTGAAGGTTCATGAAGGTATTATAGGATGGCAGTTAAAAAGGAAGGAAAAGGGTGTGCATCAAATATATGGAGATAAAAATCTGAAGCATTTGAATTCTTATTCAGGTGAAGTGAAAATTATATTTCTTGGATTGTGAATTATAATAAAGTAACATTACTGAATTGGAGAACCATGACAGTAAATAATCCATTTCTCTACTTTTCTAGTCTTTTGTTGCTGAGGCTATGTTGCTCATGGCCACTATCCTTCATTTGGGAAAATCCTCTCTTCCTAAGAAGCCAATTACAGATGATGATGTAGATCGAATTTCCCTGTGCCTCAAGGTCTTGTCTGAATGTTCACCTTTAATGAATGACATTTTCAATAAGGAATGCAGACAGTCCCTTTCTCACATGTTGTCTGCTAAACTTGAAGAAGAGAAATTATCCCAGAAGGTAAGGTATATAGTGCTTTGTGGGTTTTTAAAAATTTTGTTTGGTTTTCAGTCCTATGTGAGGGCTGTCCCTATTATAGGCCTATAGAAAGCTTTCTTTCTTTCCATATTAAAGAGAGACATGTGTATTGTTTTCTTAACACAGAAAGAATCTGAAAAGAGGAATGTGACAGTACAGCCTGATGACCCCATTTCCTTTATGCAACTAACTGCGAAGAATGAAATGAACTGCAAGGAAGATCAGTTTCAGCTGAGCTTGCTGGCAGCGATGGGCAACACACAGAGGAAAGAGGCAGCAGATCCCTTGGCATCTAAACTTAACAAGGTAACAAAATGTCAAATACACTGGTAAATTATTTAAATGGGCCACTTAAGAAAGTAGCAACCAGGAAGTGGCTGGTCTCACTGTTTTTTAAAAGAAAAAATAACTTGTTATACTGCATCAGTTTTTGTCAAGTCACTGTGATTGACGGGTTCATGAAACATGAATTAAAACTCAGATGCTGGGGCGCCTGGGTGGCTCAGTCGGTTAAGCATCTGCCTTCTGCTCAGGTTGTGATCCCAGGGTCCGGGGATCGAGCCTGATGGGAGCCTGCTTCTCCCTCTCCCTCTGCTGCACCCCCTGCTTGTGCTCTCTCTGTCTGTCTCTCAAACGAATAAATAAAATCTTTAAAATAAATAAATAAATAAAACTCAGATGCTGGTGTTTTACTGTACAGTAGTACTGTAAGTCTAGTAGATGGTTTTATAACTTGTTCCAGTTGTGTGTGGAATCATGGACTAACACATACACTGGGAGATCCCTAAAGATTACCTAAAACTTTAAGAAAGTTTCTATTTATTTTTTAATTAGGTTCCATGCCCAGCATGGAGCCCAGCATGAGGCTTAAACTTATGACCCTGAGATCAAGCCCTGAGCAGATATATTCAGAGTTGGACACTTAACTGACTAAGCCACCCCAGCACCTAAAGATTAACTAAAACTTTTAAAGGGCAGGACTCTGGCCTCTACTCTGACACCCTGCCCTGTTTCTCCTGTACCCTGTTACTTTAAACAGGGCAACTCCACTTTTATATTCTTAGTATGTTGACTTCCATGTAGGATTTTATTAGGAAAGTTTTCCTACTCTTAAAATATATAAATTTACATGGGGCGCCTAGGTGGCACACGGTTAAGCGTCTGCCTTCGGCTCAGGGCGTGATCATGGCGTTATGGGATCGAGCCCCACATCAGGCTCCTCCACTATGAGCCTGCTTCTTCCTCTCCCACTCCCCCTGCTTATGTTCCCTCTCTCGCTGGCTGTCTCTATCTCTGTCAAATAAATAAATAAAATCTTTAAAAAAATAAAATAAAATATATAAATTTACAAATCAGTGATCTAGTTCAGTTCCTTTTATTAGATGAAAAAACAGTTTCAGAGTGATTAGTCCAAGATAAGGTTAGTAGCAGAATTGGAACTACTGGAGCGCCTGGGTGGCTCAGTCATTAAGCGTCTGCCTTCGGCTCAGGTCATGATCCCAGGGTCCTGGGATCAAGCCCTGCATTGGGCTCCCTGCTCCGCAGGAAGCCTGCTTCTCCCTCTCCCGCTCCCCCTGCTTGTGTTTTCTCTCACTGTCTCTCTCTCTGTGTCAAATAAATAAATAAAATCTTAAAAAAAAAAAAAGAAAAGAAAAAGGCAAGACAAGTGCTTGATTTAAAAAAAAAAAAGAATTGGAACTACTAAAACACTTCCCTTCAATTTGGGAATTGACATTGACGATATTACAGTTATAAATTTTTAAAATTTATAATAAATTTATAATAAAAATTTATTTTAATATTTGTGGCAAAATTGACATAATATCAAATTTATCTTAACTATCCTTAAGTGTACAGTTCAGTGGCACTGAGTATATTCACATCATTGTGCAACTGTCACCATCATCCATCCATCCACAGAACTTCTTTCATCTTGTAAAGTTGAGATTCTGTGCCCATTGAACAATAACTCCCCACACTCCCTTCCCCTCAGTCACTGGCAGCCACCAGTCTACTTTCTATCACTATGAATTTGATTGCTCCAGGTACCTTATGTTAGCAGAATCATACAGTATTTGCCCTTTTGTTACTGACTTATTTCACTTAACATCATGTCTTCAAGGTTCATCTATACTGTAGCATGTATCAGAATTTCTTTTTTAAGGCTGAGGGATATTCGAGTATGAATATATACCACATATTGTTTATCCATTTATCTGTTGATAGTCACTTGGGTTGCTTCTACGTTTTGGCTATTGTGAAGAATGCTGCTATGAACATGGACCACAAATATCTCTTTGAGGCATTAATTGCATTTCTTTCAGGTTATACCCAGAGGTGAAATTGCTGGATCACAAGTCCCTTATCAGATGTATGATTGACAAATATTTTCTCCCATTCTGTAGTTTGCCTTTTCACTGTTAATAATGTTCTTTGATGCACAAAAATTCTTCATTTTGATATAATCCAGTTTTATCTATTTTTTTCTTGTTGCATGTGGTTTTGGTGACAATATTAAGTTTAAAGTGCTATACTCAGGGTGTTTGTTTTTTTTTTTTTAATTTGGCTGGGGGGGAAGCATATAAAATTTATCTTTGTGGAATTACAAGCATTTCTTGCCATATAATCTATTTAGTTCCTGAATTTAGGTGGCAGGGACTACCACATGATTTGGATTTTATTTAG
The DNA here is from genome assembly GCF_002007445.2 of Ailuropoda melanoleuca. NCBI lineage: Eukaryota > Metazoa > Chordata > Mammalia > Carnivora > Ursidae > Ailuropoda > Ailuropoda melanoleuca. The sequence continues at coordinate 47,805,499 of NC_048233.1, read as the reverse complement.
TTTCCCAAGTTTTGGAGAGCAACTAGTGAGTTGAGATACTGAGGGATTTAACTGAAAATGTATCCAAGTCTATTCAGTTCTTAAATTGAGATCATGTTTAATGTATTTGCTCAACATATTTAACAACTTTCTCCTACTGAGTTATAAACTGTTATAAACCTGTTATTTCTAATGTCCCATTTGCAATTACCACCTCTGTATTACACAACAATTTTATTGTATCTATTTCAAAATGACTTGTCTAATCTTAGCACATCTGTTAATTACCTAACAGATTTAGTCATTTGGCTTAGGATATGTTTGGTTAAATTGTCTCGGTCACTTGATCTTCTCTTTATTTTTGTTTGACAGGTCACCCAGTTGACAGGTTTCTCAGATCCTGTATATGCAGAAGCTTATGTTCATGTCAACCAGTATGATATTGTCCTGGATGTACTTGTTGTAAATCAAACCAGTGATACTTTGCAGAACTGCACATTAGAGTTAGCTACTCTGGGTAAGGAAATTTACCATAAAGGAAAGATTTTGTTACATAGTAAGTCTTTATGACAGATTACTAAGGGATATGTATAAGTTTTGTATAAGAAATCTTTTTAGTGGGGCGCCTGGGTGGCACAGCGGTTAAGCGTCTGCCTTCGGCTCAGGGCGTGATCCCGGCGTTATGGGATCGAGCCCCACATCAGGCTCCTCTGCTATGAGCCTGCTTCTTCCTCTCCCACTCCCCCTGCTTGTGTTCCCTCTCTCGCTGGCTGTCTCTATCTCTGTCAAATAAATAAATAAAATCTTTAAAAAAAAAAAAAAAGCTTTTTAGTATCAGAATTTTGAATCAAGGCTTAGTTTTACATTTAATATTTGGTCTCTTTCAGCTCCAGTTTTCTGAACCTCTGTGATACTTGACTTTCTTAGGTTTATGCTCTTGGTACATCCAGATGGGTTTATTCAGTAAGCTCAACTAGCAAATGTCAGTTTTTCTAGATATAAATAAGAGTTGTTTAAGTTACAGATTTACCAAATGGCTCGCTTAGTTAAATTTTTAATAGCCTTAGAACAGAACTAGGTTTTTTCTGAGTCTATAACTGATACCTACCACATGTGGCCAAAGTAATATATTATCATTACAATTGCAACTTGAGATGTGTTTTTCTTCTTAATAAAAACACATGAATCATACTCTCTCTGACCACTTCTACATATGGCTTTGAAGTTGGAAAATATAAATTGTATATAGAAACAGTGCAGTGCCAGGGCGTCTGGGTGGCTCAGTCAGTTAAGGGTTGCCTTCAGCTCAGGTCATGATCCCAGGGTCCTCAGATCAATGGAGCTCCTGCTCAGTGGGGAGTGCTTCTCCATTTGCCCCTCCCCCCTGCTCATGCACTCTATAGCCACGCTCTCTCTCAAATAAATAAATAAAATCTTTTTTTTTTTTTTAAGATTTTATTTATCTGACAGAGAGAGCACAAGCGGGGAGAGGGGCAGAAGGAGAGGGGGAAACAGACTCCCTGCCAAGCACGGAGCCCGATGTGGGACTCAGTTCCAGGACCCTGGAATCATGACCCGAGCCAAAGGCAGACACTTAACCAACTGAGCCACCCAGGGGTCCAGTAAAATCTTAAAAAAAAAAAAAAAAAAAAGAGAGAGAGAAAGAAACAGTGCAGTGCCTCTAGGAAATTCCATGTGGCTTAAGCAGGAGTTAAAGAACTTTAAGATATCAAGGGAAAAGTTACTTCTGCCCTGTCTTCCTTGTCATAGCTTGATGCCTGTATAAAGAGCTATGTTTCTAAGAATTTGTAAGTCTTTCTGTGGATTATTCTATCTTTCTTTGTAATGGAGTCTATAGTTTAAGACTTAAGCTTTTTGAGAAATTTACACTCAGTCATTGAAATAAAATGGTAAGCCTAAAGTACACACACACAAACTAAATATAGGATTATTCTGAGAAACCTGTTACCTTTTCAAAGAAAATATGCAAATTGATGTGAATAATAAGGTGTTAAATGATTTCTTTATTTTGTCCTCAAAATATTTGAATCATAACTCTTCTCTTGTTCCTTATTTTGCTTGAAGCTATTAAGCTGCATACATTTTAAGATTTTATTTTTTGGAATATAAGATTTATGATTTGAGAGATATGCATGTGGTTTAATATATATTTTAACCATATCTAAATGTTTTTTCAGGGGATCTGAAACTTGTGGAAAAGCCATCTCCTTTGACTCTTGCTCCTCATGATTTTGCAAATATTAAAGCTAATGTTAAAGTAGCATCAACAGAAAATGGAATAATTTTTGGTAATATAGGTAAGGAATTGTTTTATAGTATGTGATGTTTGAATATTGTGTATGAAGAATTTCTGTAATAAGTAGTTGTGTGACATTTCTTGAGGACAGGACCTGAATGTATTCATTCATTCACTCATTCATCATTTATGGGGGCACCTGCTATTATATTAAGTGTTGTACTATGTTCATGGATGTCCAGAAATGAACTGTAGAGACTGTCCTCAAGAAACTGGCAAGCAAAAGGAGGAAAAAAATAAGTAAAATACATAAGTACAGCACAATGTGAGAGGTGCTACTTTATATACTATGTGCTTTGGGATCATAGAGGAAAAATGCTAAATATATAGAAGGCTTTATAGAGGAGGAAGATATGTTATCAAAGGATAACTTTTGAACTGAGTCTAAAACTTTGTATAGGTATTGGTTCCCAGGTCACCCAGGGACTAGCTTATATAGAGGCATTCGGTCAGTCAATAAGCATTTCTTTAAGCAAGTTCCTGGTTGGGATGGGGCTACCATGGTGAGGACAAAAGATCTCTCCTCGGGTAATTTGTGGTCTAGTAAGGGAAGACAGATAAGTAGAATAGATATGTGTAACACATAATGGTGAGCGCTACGGAGGAAGCTTCTGCTAGATAAAGTGGGAGTCTGTGTAGAAATTTGGTCATTTTTCTCAAAGTAGTGGGGGAGTGGGGAGGGAAGATTAGGAAAGGCTTTGTGGAACAACTAATACTCATGTGGCGTTTTGAAAGATTATTAAGTGTTCTGCTAGGCAAGGATTCAGCTGGAACAAATGCAAGTAGTTTGATATACTTGGGAGTTCAAAGTAGGCTGCAGGGTGGTGGTTTAAAAAAAAAATGAGGTTAGGAAGGTTAGTGGGAGCTCACTTTTACTTGTCATGCTGAGGATTTCAGACTTAGTCCTGGATATAAAAGGTTAGAGCCATTAAGGAATTCTCAGTGAGTTACATGAGTAAACATTTCTTTCTTTTTTTTTTAAAGAGTGAGAGAGTGCATGTGAGCGGGGCGGGTGGAAGGACAGAGGGAGAGAGAGAAAATCTTAAGCAGTCTCCACGCTCAGCACAGAGCCCAGTGTGGAGCTCAGTCTCCGGATCCTGAGATCATGACCTGAGCTAAAATCGAGAATCAGATGCTTAACCAACTGAACCATCCAGGCGCACCATGATTAAACATTTCTGTGATAGCACTGTAGAAGACTGATTGGAAGAGGCAGGGTAGTAGCACAGGTGAGAGAGGACAGAGCTCAAACCAGTGCAGAAGTGGTTGGGTTGGAGAGAAGTGCTGCATATTACCCATATTAAAGAGATAGAATGCCCAGGACACGGACTGATTGAAGAAGAAATGGCTAGAGTAACCCTCAGATTTTTTTATTGGGTCTGTTGCATTGATATTTATGGCATTCACCAAAACAGGGAATATGGGAGAGAAGAACACATTTGAGAGAGATACTAAGGTAAATCTTGAGCAGGCTGAGTAATAAAGTGTCTAAAGGTGTCCAAGGGCAATTTGATACGAGTGTGAAACTTGAATAGGAGTTCTAAACCAGAGACACATATTTGTTTGAAAGCCATAGGAATGGAAGGAGTCACTCAGAGGGCATAAAGAGTGAGAAGAGGGGAGATTTGAAACCTGAATCTAAGAGAACAGCAATATTGAAAGTATGGTCAGATGAGGAGAATCCTACGAAGGTACCTGAAATGTGGTAAAGAAGAAGTAAGGAAAAATCTTCCAAAAGAATCTGGAGTTGCAAAGGGTCGAATAACAAAGTCTAAAAGAAGGGTCCTTTGGATTTGGTGATCAGTGAAATTAAATATTGCTTCTGGTATATCTTGGGCAGTGGTGGTGGGTTGAAGACTTGGAGATGGAGAAATAAGGACAGTGAGTGTAGACAGTTCTGAGTGTAGAACTCCGGTTTTGATAAGAATGAGAGAGGGTGGTAGACTGAAGACAGTCAGGATGAGGGAGAATTTTTTTTTAAGGTGAGTATGTTTATAGACTAAGGGAAGAGTCAGTAGAGAATACGAAGGTAAAGACGTAAGAGTGAGGGAGGTAATGATTGATGGAGTGATGTCCTGAACCGGAGCAGGGGTCACAGATGGCAAGAAATACAAATCTGGAAGAGAAGAGACAGCATTTCCCTGATATGAAGGGTAAGGAAGTGAGTGTGGATTCAGAGAGAGAGAAATTTGTTTTTAGATGTGGGGCTAAAAATTAAACTTATTCTCGTGACCTCAGTTTTCACTGAAAGTAGATTGAGTAGGGGAATGTCAAGAGAAGAGGCTAGGAGGTGGAAAGGTTGGGGCGCCTGGGTAGCACAGTCGTTAAGCGTCTGCCTTCGGCTCAGGGCGTGATCCTGGCGTTCTGGGATCGAGCCCCACATCAGGCTTCCTCCACTGGGAGCCTGCTTCTTCCTCTCACTCCCCTTGCTTGTGTTCCCTCTCTCGCTGGCTGTCTCTCTGTCAAATAAATAAATAAAATCTTTAGAAAAAAAAAAAAGGAGGAGGAAAGGTAGGCTCCAATCAGATGACGACTTTCTGCTGTGGATGAGGCAGTCATAGAAGTAAATAATCTTGAATCATTAAGTACCGTAGCTCCTCAACATTCATTCAGAAATGTTAGTTAAGTACCTCCAAGGGAGCACTGCTACTTACGTATCCTGCAGGGCCTCACACTGCAGTTGCTACCTCTGTACTGACTGAGTTTGAATCCTGGCCCTACCACTTAATCAGTTCTGTGACCTTGAGCAACTTAATGTGACTTCTTTTTGTTTCATCATCCATAAGATGAAAAATGATAATACCATAACATAGGATTGAAGGGAGTATTAAATAGGTAATCTTTTCAAAGCATTTAAAATGGAGCCCAGGATAGAATAAGCATTATAGAAATGTGGCTAATACAATAATTATTATTTGGAAATACTAAAACTTTTTAAATTAAACTTTGCCTCTGGTGATTCAGGACCTTTTTGTGTGTGTGTATTGCAGTTTATGATGTCTCTGGAGCAGCAAGTGACAGAAATTGTGTCGTCCTCAGTGATATTCACATCGACATCATGGACTATATCCAGCCTGCCACTTGCACTGACGCTGAATTCCGTCAGATGTGGGCTGAATTCGAATGGGAAAACAAAGTTAGTCCTTGGGAGATTTCCCCGAACTCTTTATCTTCCTTTTTGGCTAGTGTTGAGGAATTCTCTGATAAAAGTAGTCCCACTAAAAAGTGTCAGATGTAAGAAGCAGTCTCTCAATATCTCTTCTTGCAAATGAGCCTTAACCAGAAATTACACGAGTAGTTTGCTAAGTTGTAAACTGACAAGAGTAGCAGTTGTATGATTAGACTGACTGATCAAGATATTAAAGACAATATTCCATCCCTTGGATGTATGAATAATAATTTACCATTGAATCCAGTGTCCAGAAGAGGTTTTACAAAGTCAGTGGCCTTGATTTTTATTAGAAATACTTTATATGGAGCATGTTGATCTTTTATGAAGTTACCTATGTATGAAAGTTCTGATGCCAACTTGCCGTTTGTTGGATTTTGTAGATGTCATTTACTTTTTTTTTTCTTTGCCCACTCTCCCCACTAAATACTTGGAAGGAGGTTCGTATGATATGTGAGTCTGTTTTCTCAACTGTAAGATCAGAAATATGCAACTTTCTCATTATAAGGATTATGATCTCCTTGACTTTTTTCTCCCTCTGTACAGGTGACGGTTAACACAAATATAATTGATTTAAATGACTACTTACAGCATATATTAAAGTCAACTAACATGAAATGCCTCACTCCAGAGAAGGTAAGGTTCGACTGAGAACTTAATCTGATAGGGGGTAGTACAGCAGGTTCCTGGCTCTCTTGTGTTTCCTTCAGTGTATCTTTGTCTTTGTTCAGCATGAAAAAAGCAGTGCCATTCTGGACTAGCTAACAGAATGCATCACTCTGTTTACCTCTTCGTACCGAAATATACCAGCCTGCTTGTTCCTGGTACAGGGACCCAGTTGATTTATAGTCAGATTCATTTTTCTTTTCAGTCTTCTCCCTTTCAGCTCAAGACTCATTCCAAAATAGGTTTTGATACTGGATTAAAAATGTCTATGACCTCTTCTCTTGGCTCTGATTGTGGGTCAGAATGTATCTGTTCAAATACAGAATTTTCTACTAAGTTCTGTATATATGAAAAATAATAGAAAGGAAGAAAAATGAAACTAAGGCTCTAAGGAATTTTTTTTCCTTTGTTGAATTCCTGCTAATATTAATAATACTAATTTTATCAGTAAAGTTCTGCCAGACAAATGGGTTTTAATTCCTCTATCAGTTTATTCAACAAATAGTCTAACAAATACACAAACAAATATCATACATCCAGTACTCTGTGAGCTACTGGATGTACAGTAATGAGCAAAATAAAAATTGTCCTTCATGGAGCTGAAGGTCTGGTGCAGTCGGATAACTCTGTAAGTGAATAGGGAATGTATATATACAAACTGGCATAAGTGCTATTTCTTTAAATACAATTTTTTGAGGTGTAACATAGACACAGTAACGTTCACACTTTTATATATGCAGTTCTATGAGTTTTGACATTTATGTAGTCATGTAACCACCACCACATGGTAAGTCCTATTTTAAATGATAATTTATAAATGCTGCTGGGTCTCGCTTATGTGTCGTTCTCTAGTGAAGTATCGATTGTATCATCAATTTCTTCCAGGCTCTTTCTGGTTACTGTGGCTTTATGGCAGCCAACCTGTATGCTCGTTCTATATTTGGAGAAGATGCCCTTGCAAATGTCAGCATTGAGAAGCCAATTCAACAGGGACCAGAAGCCCCTGTTACTGGCCACATAAGAATTCGTGCAAAGAGTCAGGTAACAATAGGGTGGTTTTTGTTTTGTTTTGTTTTGTTTTTTGAGATCATCTCTGAACAGAACAAAAAGGAAGAATTCATTTCTTCATTATTTCTATATGTAGTATTCTCCGTCATACTAGTGTTTTATGCGTTAGATGCATATATGTAATAATATTCTCTGACTAGAAATAGAACTTTTGCTTCATTAAAATGGCCCACTTTTTGGGCCTATTGCTCTGGATTATTTACCTAAAACAAGATTGATTCCTGTAGGATGTTTGTGAAATGGGTTCTCTAGAGTTTTTTGAAATCCAAACTACAAATCTAGTGACTATTTGTAAATCTAGCACTGAAAGTAAAGTTTTGGTGAATCTGTTTTGTACATCCTTGGTTTCATTATTCATCTGGCGTCATTGAATGGGGGCTTGGTTAAGATACAATAACCTACTGGTTTTATATAGATTTAATAATTATAAACATTTTCATTCTTCCTTACAGGGAATGGCCTTAAGTCTTGGAGATAAAATCAACTTGTCTCAGAAGAAAACTAGTATATAAGAATAAACAAAAAGTCCTTGCAGCTTTACAGTAAAAATTTAGGTATGGGCTTATTGGACTCCAACATCTTTTGTACTCTTTCATGCTTTATAATTATATAGAATCTGAGTTCATGCTGAATGCATTCCAGCCAATAATTTATAGCCTTTCCCTTAAATCAAGATTGAGTTTAAAATTATAGTTTGTCTTTTGTCTTAACAGTTCTGAATGCTGTCCTCAAAGTATGTTTCTCACATGTACCAAGACCATTTTCACAGTACAATAAACAGATCTATTCCTAAACCTTTTGTTATTTTATAAATAAATATATAATTACCTAATTTTAGTTATGTAGCAATGGATTTCTTTTAGTTGGATTACAGGTTTCTGTTATAAATTTAAATCACTCTGAGTTGTGCATATATAAACTTTGTTAAGAGAATTTACAAATTCAGTGATATGAAATGAGAGAGACCTTGATTTACTTGATTGACTTTTACTTATTTGTTATTTTGACATCATTATCTCTAAAAATGCCTTTTTGTGTTCTTAGAGCTTTTTTCTGGAATTGAGCTCTAGAAGGAAAGTATCAAATAACTTGAGGAAATAGATCCATCTTCAGTTTAAAAGAGTATTATGAACCCTGACTTAAATAAACGTACTCTTCTTAATTATCCTGAATCATAAAGAAAAGTAATAATCCAAAGTAGATCTTTTATTTATTTATTTTTAAAAAGATTTTATTTATTTATTTGAGAGAGAGACAGCCAGCAAGAGAGGGAATACAGGCAGGGGGAGCAGGGAGAGGAAGAAGCAGGCCCTCAGCAGGGAGCCTGATGTGGGGCTCGATCCCAGGACCCTGGGATCACGCCCTGAGCTGAAGGCAGACGCTTAATGACTGACCACCCAGGGGCCCCCGAAGTAGATCTTTTAATCATTCACATTTAGGTCGGAGTCTTATTTTATGTTTGTGGAATTATAATGGCTGCAGCCAGTTATTGAGGCTGCACCGGGAGGATTCAACTACAGGGGATTGAAAAGCTGTGCTGGGCCCATGTCTCCTCTGAGCCTTAACTCAACCTTCCTCTTTCCTTCCTTTATACCAGTGCTTGTCCACCCTCGCCTCTCAGTATGATTCCATGTGGCTTTCTGTGCTGAGTTCCCTAGAGTCTGATTGTGCTGTCCTTTTGGCCCTTGCCTTCCTTGGGGATGGTTGAGGTAGTCTGATCTTTTAGCTAAGTCTGAACATTGAGCTGTTATGCTCTGTCTTTCAGCGAGGCTTCAGGCTACAGTCAGGATGTGTCCTCAGATAAGGTCTGTGAAAGAATGAAAGCAGCATCTCCTATTTCAGCACTTGAGTGAAAGTGGAATGATTTGTTTGAAGTATAAAGGAGATTGATACCTTGTATGATGTCATAAACTTTGAAGCCACTTGCTTTTTTAATCAGAAAGAACCAGAGGATCACAAGGCATTTGAGATCCCACAGCACTGAGATCTCAAAGCCAAGTCAGTGGCTGTCAATGGGAAGATAGTAGGAATGCAGGAAAGGGGTCAGTTTGATGCATTAAGTCAAGTGCTGGAGATTTATAATGAGAGCAGAGGAACTGATGAAACTTTGGATTAGATCATTTCCCAAACTGTCCCATTGAACATTAGCTTCCTTGATGTCGTTAGCTACTCTGGGAGAAAAGGGATATCATAGTCAAGTAAGTTTGGGAGAAGCTTCACACTGTCCAGTACTGGGGATTCATCATGTACATTAGCATACTGGGAATTCTGAGAAGTCCTTCAGTACAGAAGCAGATTAGTTTGGCTTAACCCAGTATATCTTCATCTTACTTGGCCAGGGAATTCGTTTTCACAGAGTTACCTGTAGATGGTATTGTAGGAACAGCAAAAGTGACTTAGCATGTTAAAGGTTTTGGTTTTATATTCACAAGCAGCCAGTATTGCATTTAAAATCTCAAGGAATTATGCCTTGACATCTACACCTAGAATATCTCTCTTGATACTCTCAGGAAAATTGCCTAACATACTGCAGCTGTTGTTGGTGGGATCAGGTTGGCTCACATTGCCATTTTATTCAATTCATAAATAAGGAGAACAGAGAGAAGGGAGTTAACACAGATGTCGGATATGTATACTGCATTCGGCTGTTTACTTCATTAGCATTTTCTTAGCTTTGTGCATTTAATGTAAACTGAATTGGATAGCTTACAGAAGCCGTTTATGCTGTGCTCTTTAAATTAGGATATACATTTAAAGGTTGTGGTTGCTCGTATTAGAAGATATATAATTAGGACCACAATGTGTGGTAAGAGAATAAACATAGTATCTGACACCAAGGTGAGGGCTTAATACTATAAAGGTACTGAATGAATAAACCTGTAAATCTTAGAATTAAATGGCCCTTGTATTTCACTATCATGACACTAGAGGGAGCTCTCAGTGTTCCCTTAGAGCTCTTTTTTTTTTTTTTTTTTTTTTTTAAAGTTTTTTTTTTTTTTATTTGACAGAGATAGAGACAGCCAGCGAGAGAGGGAACACAAGCAGGGGGAGTGGGAGAGGAAGAAGCAGACTCATAGCAGAAGAGCCTGATGTGGGGCTCGATCCCACAACGCCGGGATCACGCCCTGAGCCGAAGGCAGATGCTTAACCGCTGTGCCACCCAGGCGCCCCCCTTAGAGCTCTTAGGAAGGAAGTTATTTTCATTTTGGGATCAGAAGTGACTGGAGTTTAAAGTTGTTTTTATAAGAAGGAAAAACAAGGTAATTTTTCTGTTAGGCAGGAGATTGATAATAGTGCTATTCTGCTAGCTGTAAGAAACTTTTCTACATGACTTATAAATAATATAGGGGACAAAACTCATTTCATAGTATCTAAAAAGACAAGAGAACCACAAAGTTTTAGAAACTAAATAGTATTGGGGCACCTGGGTGTTTCAGTCAGTTAAGCATCTGCCATTTGCTCCAGTCATGATCCCAGGGTCCTGGGATCAAGTCCCACATTGGGCTCCCTGCTCAGTGGGCAGCCTGCTTCTCCCTCTACCTGCCCCCACCTGCCTGCTTGTATACTCTCTCTCTCTCTCTCAGACAAATAAATAAATAAAATCTTTTTTAAAAATTTAAAAGAAACTAAATAGTATCAGAAGTGAAATAACAGTGCTATATATTGGGTAGAGTAAGTAGTTTTACTGGTGACATTTTCCTTCCACGTTGGTAAATGTTCTTAGTTAATTTATAGCCTTTCCCTTAATTAAAGCAAGATTTAGTTTAAAATTATACTTTTTTTTTTTTAACAATTCTAAATACTGTCCTCAAAGTAGGGTCAGGCCTATCAGCTGTGTGCCTTAACTGCCCTCACCCATACCCTCTGCACACCATTAATGTTACCTGTCTCTACCCCTGAGCTCTGCTCTCCACTCCCCAGGATCTCAGGAGCCTAAAGATGTAACCAGGTAGGTATGATATAGTTGAGTTCATCTTAGAATCAAAAATGTGGAATCCTGTATTCACTTACTTGCCGGGTAGTCTTAGGCAGTGATAAATAGCTGGTTTATTGAGTGCTTCTTTGTGTCGTGCATAACAGTCAGTGCTTTTTCCATGACCTACATAATCCTCCCAGTGACTCTGAGGAAATACTGTTAATATCATTTATAGGTGATCAGTCTTAGGAGAGGGTAAGTTACTTACTATTAATAAAGGCCTAATAGGAAGAGGAAGACCCCAGATATAAAGCCAGGGTGTCAAGACAGTAAGTCTGTATGGCTTGTCACACACTGCCACCACTTGCCTTTCTCTTTGTGCCTCAGTTTCCGCACTCGTAAGGTGCATGTGATGTCTATGTCACAGAGCTGATGGAGGATGAAGTTATATAATGTATGGATTGTGAATATCTCTCACAGAGCAGATGCTCATTAGTAAGTGTTGAGTCCGTTTCTTTCCGCATTGCCCTTCCTTCCTTAAACTGCAGAGAAGATGGAAACGTGCCCTCACTCTCTTCATACCTCCCTCTGCATTTAGGTCCTAATTCTGTACTCTACTCGAATGCTTTTGTTTTTTTAACACCAGTAACTTAAAAAGATCTTCATTTCTCAAGAATTCTTTAATTTTGGTATCATTGGCCCTCAACTCCATGACGTTTTCTGTCCTGTCAATTTTTTAATTAGCTCTTGGCACTTCTGCTTATCAACTGTTGTTAACCACAGCTAATGTGACTGTCACACCCATATACCTCATATGATAAATGGTCTGTGGTAAACGTGCTGGTTTTATTTGCTTTCAGAATGACAATCAAATGACTAGTTCTTTAAAAATTAAGCACAGAGGTATGTGCAGCCAGGGTATAGTAAAAACATGATATTTACAGTCACTCACTGATCAAGTCACTTCTGGCAATCTGACCATTTTCTCTTTATTTTCTCCACCTAGCTATGGCAGGATCTCTTTGATTAAGAAGTCAGTTATGCAGTGACAAAAGAATGCAGGTGGGGTTTGTGCCTTTTGTCTGGGCTTCTGTGTATAATTGTGGGATTCTGAGAAAACAACTCTGTATGTCTTTTTGAGTAATTGTAAGACCAACAAGATTTACCAATGAAATGCAGCACGGTGGGCTGAAATAGTCCTGAATCAGTCTTTTAAAATCTAATCTCAATTCTCTGTAATTTTCTGAAAGTAGATCTATCTGTGTGGCCTACCTCCTCATCTGTAAAGTGGAATAATTCAGTTAGCTGACCGTCAGGGTTCCCAGCTGAAAAAATTCATACTAAAAAGCCTTGTGTTTTTACAGCTACCTCTTCAACAAATTTTATAATCAACTGGGTTATCTCCTGGATATTATCCACACACAGCTTAAAATTAACATTGTGGGGGCGCCTGGGTGGCACAGCGGTTAAGCATCTGCCTTCGGCTCAGGGCGTGATCCCGGCGTTACGGAATCGAGCCCCACATCAGGCTCCTCCGCTATGAGCCTGCTTCTTCCTCTCCCACTCCCCCTGCTTGTGTTCCCTCTCTCGCTGGCTGTCTCTATCTCTGTCAAATAAATAAAATCTTTAAAAATAAATAAATAAATAAATAATAAAATTAACATTGTGAAATGAATACCTCTTGCCCCTCAAACTTGTTCCTCTGCTGTGTTCTCTGTCCGGTCACTTATGCTCGAAACCCAGTGGTCACCTTACCTCTTCCTTCACCCCCTGTGTCTCATGAGGCACAAAGTCCCATGTTCTTCCTTCTTCAGTATTTTTCTCATCTTTTTTTCCCACTCCTACCACCATTGCCCCAATTTAGACTCTTGTCATCTTTAGCCTAGTCTACTGCAGTGGCCTAACCATAAATTTTATGTATAATTCTAAAATTAAAGCCCCCACTTTAATCTTAACCACATAACAACAGTAGCTATACAATTCCTTGACCTTTTCAAACTCTTCCCTGGTAATAGTATTTTGAGGGGCCTACCTGAAAGTCGAAAGATTTTGATAATAGTATTTTCAATAATGAAAATTGAAAACAATTGGGACACCCCAAAATGAGTATTAATGAGAGCAAATGGTGTAAATTATATATAGTGTGTATCAGAACACTCACTAGATAGTAGATACTCAATAAATTCTTACTGAGTGACCAAATGAATGAGGCACGTAGCTATAAAGATAACAGGGTGTGGGTTAAATCACACCATTGACATGTCTATGAAATAATGTTAGCTGGGAAAAAAAAGATACTGCTCTGTGAGAATGTTTTCTGCATTCAGATGAATCAGGGTATATTACAGATACAATGCCAGTCTCTCAAGTGAATAGAAAACCAAAATCACATTTGTCCTATCACTAATACATCTTGAAAATACATGCTGTCTACCCCCTCAGGACACTGGGTGTGGCTAAGATATTTCATTGGCTGGAGTCCCTGAGTCCAGCTCTTGTGGATTTTTAGATCTGTGATCTTGATCTCTTGGGCTTCTAAGTGGCTGAAAGCTCAGCTTCTTCTGGGCCCACCCAGAGAGCTGGCATCCCCTTGTAAGTAAGCGCTGCCTTCTCTCTAAGAGGGTGGGGGCTGAATCACCGTACAGGACTTCACCAGCCTGGGCAGGGGGGAGACGCCTATCTGGCTCAAGGAATCTGGGAAAATTACTGGACTCTGCTAAGCTATGTAAACCATTCCCTAAAGCCCAACAACATTAAAAAGTAAATCTAATCATAATTAAAATTTTCTCTATGAAGTTGTTTAAGGTCAGACTTTTTTTTTTCAATGACCCTGTGCTTTGAGTAAAGGTGTGACTGTTACTCATGCTTTGAGTGAAGGTATGACTTGAGAACATGGTTTTCAAACTCTCTCTGCTAGTATACTAGGCTTCTACAAGCTAGACCAGTGTGTTCCCACAGGTAGAATTAAATAATGGTGATCTTTTTCTTAGGTCCAAGAAAAGTTGGTAGAAAGAATTTTGTCTGTGTTACGCTTTTTTTCCATAAATGTTTTTAACACGTTACTACCTGCTACCTAATTTAAAAAGTAATCAAGAAGCACTATGGGATTATTTGGCTGAATGTTCTTGGTCTTTGTGGCCCCGTGTTCCCCTGGCGGTTTTATATTGCATGCGTGTATTCTCTGCTAGTAAGCTGCTCCTTGTTCATCAAACTGAATTAAATGTGTTACTGTCATGGGGTCAGCACAGGGTAACTTGATTTCTAGATGTTCCACCACTGGCCCGGGTGTCTGTGTGAAGCATAAAATCCAAATGGTCTTACGTAATTCGTATAGATAATATACTTCTAGGAACCATTTACCTTAATGAAAATAAGCCTTGGTAATGGAAGTACCAATCCACATTCAGGTAGTCGCTGGTTTATGCCTTCAATGTAATGACCTCTGGAAAAGCCCTGGAAGAAAGTGCTCTGGTTTTTGGCACTCAGCCTATAAGACTTTTCCCTTATTTCCTAACCTAAGGCAGAAGATGGGGACTTTCTAGGATCCTTGCGTTCTGATTGATAATACCCGCTATATGTCTAGTGCCATGGTATGTCCTGAAGTCGCTACAGTTGAGATACACTTTGGTGCGTGTCTTAATGACAACACGTACATACCTCATCAGAACACTGGTTTTAGTAAGTCTTACATTAGAAAAATGTACCAACTGCTGAGAGAGCCCAGAAGACTGGTAACAGAAGAAACGCATGGTTTCACAAAGAGGTGACATTGGAACTCAGCCTTGAAAAGCAGAAATGTACCTGCTGAATGACAGAGGAGGGTGGGAGAGAAGGGGTGGCAAAGCCTGTCCAGCCACAGAACAGTTTGGGTATAATCACAGAGGGGCACGGCACAAGAGAGATGGGTTTATTCAGCATGGGGCATGTTGGGGGCCATGGCAGATGGTGAGGCCAGGGATGGTGGACAAGGGTCACATCATGAAGGACAGGCTAAGGCATTTGAACTTCATAGGGGTGAAGAACTACTAAGGATTTTAAGCAGATGAGTGAAACAATCATCTGCATTCAGAGAAACCTCTGGCTACAGTTGGGAGAATAGATTGGGGGTGTGGGAGAACAGTTAGGAATCCGAGTTATTTTGACAGGAGGTGATGTGGAGGGTGGGACATGGCTGGGGCAGAGAATGGAGGACAGGTAGAAGCCTTTGGGAAAAAAAAAAAAAACCACCACCATTAAAGGCGCCCCTAAGGGCAGATGGTGCTCTCATAATTGCCAAGTCAGCTTTTCCTCATGTATAAAATGGGAACAATTATCCTTACCCTTCCCATCTTAAAAGGTTACTGAAATGGCATGAAACATAATCTGTATTTAATAGTATCGTTATAATGATTTTCATCCACAGAACAAATACCATGAGGTTGAATGATATGAAATTGCCTCTTTTATGGCCAAAAAAATCAAATATCGGGAATTTTGTATGATTCAACCTAATAGTTGGTGACTTTTTCCCTGTTATTTCCTGTCTCCTTTTTGGCCATATCATTGCACCCCCACCCCTCCTTTTTTAAGATGAGCAATACATTTCATCAAGGGGATTTCCAGGAATTCTGGGGAGGCAAGAGTATTAAGTGTACAGCCTTTGGAGTCAAACCCAGAATCAGATTTTTCTCTGTAATGGATGAACAGTGATCTTGGACTTGTCGGTCTGTTTTAGCCTTATTTTATTTTTCCCATCTGGAAAATAGAAATAATGCCTCCCTTGCAGTGTTACTAAACGAGAGAAGTCATGCCTCGTGAGTATGTGGCATGTACAAGGTGTTGAATAAAAGTTAGTCTCAACTGCCACTCCCCCGCCCCCCCCCCACACAACCCCTTCTCATTTTCCCTATTTGTTCACAGAAGGCTTGGCATAGAGCCCTAGTTACTGGCTTTCTTGCAGCCCAGAAAAGCTGGGTTAAGAGCTGCATACCGGGGCTTTTGGTGTGTCAGAAATGTTCAGCTGTCATAGTAACTTCAAGCCAAGACCTTTTAAACTAGTGACCATTTAAACTATCAAACTTGATTCCATGGAATTGCTTTAGTGCACAATTTGTGTCAAGTTTTTCCGGAATGCCACAAGCCTCATCACTTTCCACATCATTCAGGAAGTTACTCATTTAGCCTTTCCAATAAACTCATCCATACAGACTGTGTCATGCTCCCCTGGTAGTGTCATCACCTTTTTTTTTTTTTTAATGTGATAACTGCTTTTTGCAAAAGAAAAAAAAAACGTAGTAGTATTTATTTCCTTGTATTCATGACTCTGAATCCAACCCAAAAGGTGAAGTCACAATCGTTGACCCTCCACACTCCTGGGTCTCGATAGCACAACTGGATTTCTGCCTCAGTTTCCCTGCTGAACATTTTCCCTTATGAGAAGTTCTGACTTTGCATTAATTCAGTGTTTTTTTTCTTATTGAACTACTACTTTATGCAAGCACCATTCTTTTTTTTTTTTTTTAAGATTTTATTTATTTATTCGACAGAGAGACAGCCAGCGAGAGAGGGAACACAAGCAGGGGGAGTGGGAGAGGAAGAAGCAGGCTCCTAGCGGAGGAGCCTGATGTGGGGCTCGATCCCATAACACCGGGATCACGCCCTGAGCCGAAGGCAGACGCTTAACCACTGTGCCACCCAGGTGCCCTGCAAGCACCATTCTTGTCCCAGCACCTATATGGTGAATAACACCGACAAAATCTTTGTGCTCCTGAGCTTACATTTTTGCAACAACAATCAAATATTTCAGAGTGGATGAGTGCTATGTAGGAAGTAAATAGGCTAATGGGACAGATAGTGGCTGGTAGATAGAGGGTAACAGGGTTGACAGGGAAGTAAGACAGGAGCAAGGCCCTGAGGTGGAAATGAGTCTGGCATATTTGAGGAACAGAATGTTTGGGATTCTTTCTCCTTTTTTGCGACAGAGGGATAAAGTGGTGGAAGATGCAGTAGGAAAGGTAGACAGGGAGCAGATAAACATTACTCTCTGAGCTTTGACCTCCAGCTTCCCCGAAGGGTTGGATTCTGTAGATAGCCACGACCTCGGACCTTCCTTTAAACCTGATGTATGCCATCCAGAAGTATTCTGTGACTGTTCTTCTCACCCCATCGCTGTTGCATGGACCCTGGCCGCCTCGCCCTACCCCTTGCATTTGCCCCTGACTGAAATCAAGTCAGAGTCCTTGGTTCTCTGGTAAGTATGGCCTTTTTTCACTTAAAATTTAATTACTACTAAGTAATGCCTGCTCATGAAGAGAAGAAAATGAAGTAAGGCAAAATTTAAAAATTATCCACAAATCACCCAAAGATAAATATGGGTAAATACTGGTTATCATTTTGGTATATGTCATTTCAGATATGTATTCATTTAAATATACATATTTTTAAATCAAAATATCACAATATGACCTTCTTATTCTATAATATAAACTTCTGTGTCAATAAGTCAACGCCTGCTTCCATGTTACTTGAAACGACTTGTCATGCTGACGATAGACCACAATTGATTCAACCCGTTCACTGTTTTGAAAGACTAATCAAATAACAATTACGACAACCATAGCAGTTAGTACATGTTAAGAACATGTGATTTTACATCCTTTCCGAGGTGAAGAACAGCTAAGTGACTTGCCTACCACGACACGGGCAATGAGTAACGGTGCTGAAGCAGGAATGACGTTTGCTACACACACGCTCTGGGCCGCGCAGACCGCGAGCCTCAGCACCGAGGTCTCGTCTGGTGTTCCCTGAAACCTCACAGGCCACGACCCCGTAGCCCTTCGGTGACCCTGAAGGGAGAAAGGCATCTGGATGTCCACACCCAAGACTGTCCGTGGCATGTACAGAAATCAGGGTGCTAGTAGGAAGGGAGACGTGGGTGCTGGACAGCCTAAGCTGACAGTCTTTATTCTCTCGCCTCAGGCTACAGTTCTGCTGCCCCTCCAAGGTGGCTCCCCCACCCTGAGCCCCTCATCTCTTACCGTCTCTGAGGTTCCTCTATCAAATGGGTAGACCGTGGTTTTTATTATTGTTGGCTGTTAAATAGGAATAAGGCCCAGCCCTGGGTGGCCAAGTTTCCAGGAATGAGGTGGGTCCCCACCAATGCCCTTTAAAAAGGGGAGAAGGGAAATGTCAGTGCTTGGGAACCTAGGGGATTGAGGAAGAAGGGAACCAGATAGGATCAGGATTTTCCTTACTGTTTTTGAAGGAAATAGTGAGGGGGGAAAGGAGATGGGGTGGGGGGTGGGGGTCCTCCGGCAACCTCTTTCAGATGTGATACCATTATGGGGTGTGTGACAAGTAATGATTCCTTTAAAGCCCTGCCGGTTTCCTGGGAAAGCTGCTCACAAGTTGACCCACTGAGCTGCCATTGGTTGCCACATAAGGCAGGGCAGTCAGCCAATAACGGGCATCACCAGACGGCTGGGAAAAGGCTAGGAGGCAGAGACGGAAGCAGGATGCCTCCTATCTAGGGTATCTGAGCTGTGCATTTGCACCCTGACAGTAAGTTGTTGACAGCAAGCAAAGAGACTAAGCAAGTGCTGTTCCCATGGCAGCCAGGCCCTTCATAGAAGCGAAGAGAATAAGCTTCTGTGTGGGACCAAGGAGGCTTTTCCTTTTGTCCAAAGAGCACCGGGGAGGTGGCACATAATTGCATGGCCGTGGCCCTGGGCTCTATCCAGCTGGGGCTCCACTCACTCCCCAGGAGTGGAGTATCTCTCCTCTTCATGGGCTTCATCTTCAAGGCCCAGCTCACAGGCCGCTTCCTTTACAAAGCTTGCTCAGGCCCTCCCTTATTGTTCTTTTTGCTGTGCTCACACAACACTCTCTGTTCCACTATGATACCACGTAGCACTGCTTAGCACGTTACCATGTCAGTCTCCCCCATCAGACTGTGCGCTCCAGAGTTAGGGACTGTGTCTGACTCATCCTGCGCTCCCCTTGCCCAGCGCAGTAAGATTTCTTGAATAATTGAACCCGTAAAATGGAGACAGCATTTGCCTGCCTTTGTCCCAGGACTGTTCTAAACTGGGAGTCAAGCGTTAACAACTTTGGTCCAAATTGCTACCATTCACTGATTGGGCAGTAATGATAATAAGAACTCACACGTGGACAACACTTTCGAGTTTACGATGCAGCTTTGCATCTATTATCTATGTGATCCTCACACTGAGCCAGTTACCACTTTCTCATTTCACAGATGGGAAAACTGAGCTCAGAGAGGTGAAGTAATTGGTTAAGGTTGCTCAGCAAGTAAGTGAGGGGGCCAGAAATGAAACTCTGACCTCTGGCTCTGAGCATGTCTTCTCTCTATTCCATGTGGTCACTTCCACTGCTAGCACATCCTTGATCCATTATAGAACAAGCAAACAGACAGAAATCTCTTCATTATAAACTTTAAGTTCATGGCGGATTACTCCCTTCACCTCCTGCTTCATGGAAACTTGGCTGTCCCTCAAGGCCACATCTCCCCTATATTCTCTTCCAACCTCTTGATTAGAAGTTGCCTATGCTCACATATTCCACTGGGACCTCCGTTGACCATCCCGTCATTCCCTGTCGATGCTAACCTACCCCTACACTTCTACCACACGAACATTTACTTCCCCTTTGGGGCTTATGCTATCCAGCTCAACCCGTCAGACTCTTGTCCTGGGGCCTCAACTCTTGAATGAGTGACCCAAGAATGGAGGGAATGACGGGCGGGCCTGTCCTTGAGGCACGTGCCACCTTCCACACTATCTTTGCAGTGGCTGTTGTTTGACCACCTTGGTCCCTGAAGTCTTCTCCACTTCAAGTCCTGCCATCACCCAGGAGTCCTCTCTCTGTGAAGCTACTCACCAGCCTGGTCTCTTTGTTCCTTGATGTTGGCAGCAACAGTAACCACTGCCTCGCGGCCATACTTATACCTTGGACCTTCTCAGTGGTCCTGGAACCGCTCCACTTGAGAGATCTTGTGGTCTGACACGCTGCCTCCCTGACATCATCCCCGGCTCTCAGCTCTCTCACTCTTTCACTCTGCCGGGCCTGCTCCTGGACACGCTGGTTAGCACCAGGCCTTCGGCCTCACTGTTTTCTTCCAAGTCCACCATTCCCCTTACTATTTCTCTTCCTTCTCTATTAGCCTAGACCTTTAGGGCAGCATGAAAACCAGCATCATCCTTTTTCTGCTGCACCCATTCTGAAAACGTTAAACTTTGTATCAGTCCAACCTCTGCCTTCTCCACCCCTGCACTCTGGCGGCTGAGCACGACCATGCAGACTGGCTCTAAAGCAATTCCGTGGTCATCCTTGACTGGGCCCTCGTAGGTACTGCAATCTCGGTCATCTCTTCACAAGAGGTACAAATTCATTGACTACCGAAACTGATTCACCCCTCCATTCATTGGACAAATATTTATCAACTGTCATATGCCAGACAACGGGCTACATGTTAAATACATTACAGCAGACGAAACCAGTCTGCAACACAGTGCCTGCCTTCGAGGGGGAGAGACCTTGTCCACTGTGTACGAACATGGAATCACAGTTGTGAAGAGTGCTGCAAAGGGAATAATCCCAAATATGGTAACAGCACATAATAGGAAGACCTACTACCCTAGTCTGCTGGGTCAGAGGCCTCCGGAGAAACTGACTCTTAATTTCGGGCCAGGAAGGTTTGAGATTCGCTAAGTGAGAGCAGTGGAAGTGGTGGAAGGGAAGGGCTTTCGAGGTGGAGGGAAGAGTTTTGTGAAGGTCCTGGGGCAGGAAGGAGGAAGGAAATGAAAGGGGGCCCTGTGACAGCATATGGAGGGCACTGAGGGCAAGGTTGGAGAAGTCAACATGAGCCAGATCTTTGGGGCATTTTAAGGATTTTGAACGAGTTTTATGCAGAGGATAGCATCGTCTGATTTGCCTTGTCTTTTGAAAAGGGTCAGCCCATTTGTAGTACATTGCCAAGGTTGAGTAAGTAAACCAGATAAGCTGTTGTCATTGTCCGTTCAATGGCTGATGACTCTGTGGAGACAGATTTGAGAACCTTCTCCAAACTCCAAAGGGCCCATCATTTACTTCTGATCCCTCCCACCACCACCGCCACTACCACCATGTTTGGCAATTGACTTGCTTCCTACTTCTTAGGAAACTAAAAATATCAGGTGTGAACGTCCTCCGTTTCCTGCCTCTGCACCCACACATTTACCTAACTGCACTTCCTTCACTTCCTTCCTGCCTCAGAGAAAGAGGGTCAGGTCTTCTTTCTGAGGCCCCTCCTTCCCTCTTCCACCTTCTCTAGGACCAATCCCATGCTGCATTGCTTACTCACTCCTTGTCCTGTAAACAAACTCAATTCTCTTCCAATTAGACAAACAAAAATCAAACTCCACTCACCTCCTATCACCCTAGCTACTACTCCATCTCCCGCCTTCCCTTTATAACAATTTGTATATAACCTACCCTCCCAATGTCCGGGACAGTGGTGCTCACCAGATAGACCATGGACTCGGCACATTTCCTGGCTCCTCTGACGGTAGACAGGCCTTGGTGACTAGCATCCCACTTTGGACCAAAGCATAGAGTAGCTGGCATGTGACTTTCCCATGAGCTCTTCAATGGCTGAGGTAATTGTGAAGGGGGTTTTGTCTTCCAAAGTTACAACTGCAAGATGATGGAGTCCCCATCACTCTTAAGTTACTTGGTGACTGTGTGCAACAGTCCCCCCAACACATGAATTTTTGCTGTGCGCAGTCACTGAAGTTTGGGGGTTTGTTCATTACTACACATAGCCTAGCCTAACACATGGAGTCTTTACTTCCTCACCTCTGTGCACTTTTTAAGAAAGAATTACATTATTTCTGACATACCTTCTAGTCCTCCCACTCCTCTCTATTGACATTTTACTCAGGCAAATGCCACTACAATTCTTTTATTGCTAAATCACCTAATTTGATTTCTCTGTGTCTTATGACCTATATGATACATTTCTCTCACTCTATCAAAGTGGAATCAAATGGCTTTTATCAAGTCAAACCCCCATTTAAAAGACTTCTATTGCTTCCAGAACCAAAGCTTATTAAACTGACATCTGAGATCCTCAATGATTTAGCCATGATTTAGCTTCTCCTATTCTCCTTTACACAGCTACTATACTTCTCAGTACAGCCTTGATGAGCTCCACCTCCTCCTTGACCTTCATCTTGCTGTTCCCTACACCTGTCACATGCCTCAGTCCCGGTTTCTCCTGTCAAGTAACTTAGACATGTGTGCAGAGATGCTTGCATAAGGATTGCTTATAATATCAAAATATTGGAAATGACCTAAATGTCCATATCTAGGTGATGACTTAAACAGATCATGGTAAGTTCATGCAATATATACTCTAAAGACAAGGATGATGATGTGTAGTCATTGAAATTGTTCACAATTTATTAAGTCTGTAAAGCAGTGAAGTATACACTCTCTGGTATTTGTTAAAATACATAGGAAATATCTGGAGGACTATACACCAAAATGGTAACGGCCACAAATGAAAAAAAAGAAGATAAATTGGACTTTATCAAAACTTAAAACTTTTGTGCTTTAAAGGTCACCATCAAGAAAGTGAAAAAGTGCACAGAATATTAGAAAGCTTACAAATCATACATCTGATAAGGTACTTCTATCCAGAAAATATAAAAAATTCTTACAACTCAATAAATAAAAAGACAAATTACCCCATTCAAAAATGGGGAGAGGCTCTAAATAGACATTTCTCCAAAAGAGATATACAAATGGCCAATCAGCACATGGAAGGGCGTCCAACATCATTAAACATCAAAGAAATGCAAAACAAAACCGCAAGGAGATACCACTTCACACCCACTAGGATATCTGTGATCAAAAAGGCGGATCATAGCAAGTGTTAAGGATGTAGAGAAACTGGAGTCCTCATGCCCTGCTGGTAGGAATATGAAATGGTGCCGCTGGTTTGGAAAACAGTCCACAAGTTCCTCAAAAGGTGGAACATCTCATCACCATAGGACCCAGTGACTCCACTCCTAGGTGTAAGTCCAAGAGAAATGAAAACACAACCACACAAAAACGTGTACACGGATCTTCACGGCAACAGTATTCATAACAGCTAAAGAGTGGAAACAACCCAAATGTCCATCAACATGGATAAGCAAAATCCATGTAATGCAATATTATTCTGCAATAAGAAGAAATAAAGTCCTGAAAAATGGCATGACCTGGATGAATCTTGACAACATCGTGCTAACTGAAAGAGACCAGTCACAAAAGACCACGCATTGCATAATTCCATTTGTACGAAAGGTCCAGAATAGGTAAGTCTATAGAAATAGAGAGTAGATTTGTGGTTGCCTAGGGCTGAGGTGGGGAGGGGACTGAGCAGAAGTAAGAATTGACCGCTAATGGGTACAGGATTTCTCTTGGAGTGATGAAAATGCTCTAAAACTGATTGTGACGCTGGCTGCCCAACTCTATACTAAGAACCATCAAACTATGTACTTTAAATGGGTGGATTTTATGGCATGTGAATTGTACCTCTATAAAACTGTTGTTATTTAAAATCATTAATGATCTTGTTTTTATAAAGCTTGGAAAGTGGCAGCAGCATCAATAGGGAAAGGAGGAGATGGGTTTATAAGAAATTAATGCATAACTCTGGCTTAAGCAAGAGAAAATGCGTATGTGTGAGGAATTTATTGGAAGGATACTGGGGTAGTTCATAAACTCCAATGAATTACTGAATAACCAAAGCTTGGTAGGGAAGGAATGAGGGCAGCCCTGGGAAGTTTGGTAGTAGGAGCTCATGGGACTTCTCTCTAGAATGCTACTGTTAGTATGACTCAACTGTAGTGACTCCTAACCTTGGGAG
Source organism: Ailuropoda melanoleuca (assembly GCF_002007445.2). Lineage (NCBI taxonomy): Eukaryota > Metazoa > Chordata > Mammalia > Carnivora > Ursidae > Ailuropoda > Ailuropoda melanoleuca. The sequence continues at coordinate 47,781,492 of NC_048233.1, read as the reverse complement.
TCTCTATTCCAAGTTCCAAACTCCCAGGAGAGAGTGTTCATTGTCTCAGTGAGGGTTAGGTGCCTCCCCTTGCGTTAGGCAGCTCTGGGTGAGGCGAACAGGATCGAATGGCAAGGACCTGCTTGCAGGATGCCTTTGCTTATGTATCTGATTCACTGGGACAGTAAAAGGAATGGCTGTGAGTGGAGCAGATAAACAGACACAAGACATAATTACTACAATTAAGTTTTTAAAAAGCAAGGTCCAGAACAGTGTGTATAAGACTCATTTTCTTCTTAAAAATTTATGTCATGTACAAATGAAAATGGGGGCCACGTAGGTGACCTATGAGTGTTGCAAGCAGGTGTAAGGCCCTAGAGCATGCTAGGGACTGTAGCAAACTAGAGAGAGGGTCCTACATTTAAAGCAAGCAGGTGCAACTCCATTCCAGTTGGTTTTGTCCTTCAGGAATGCAAGTCTGCTGTTGCTAGATCTTTGGATTTCCCAAGCAAAGCCAAACACTTGATTTTTATGTCAAATTTCCTGAGTTTGAAAACCCTCTGGGGGCCAAACAAAAATCTCTATGGGCTGTGTGTGTCTGCAGGTTTCCGGTTTGCAGCTTTTGATGTATATATTTGTATATAAATAGTGCTTAGACAGACTTGAGTTTCTACCGGCTGTGTGATCTTGGATAATCAAGTTATTTCCCCTCTAATGCGTTAAATGGGGAGAATAGTCTAAACCTTCAGAGTTGCATCCATGAATTAACACAGAGTGTTTAAGAGCTTTCGGTTAAAGATGGTGGATTGAACGCATACATATAATTTTGTTCCTTCCTGAAAACCCATTAAAACCACAGTAAAAGGATTTAAAGAAGCAGGGATTCACCAGGATAGAGGAGAAAGGAGAGGAGACAGGAGCAATAAAATTTTGGAATCTGGAAAGCAGATGGACAAGTAACTGACTTGGCAGATCTAAGAAACTAAATCTTACACATGAAGAGGGAAAAGCAGAGAACCAATCTGATCTATACTACGGAATTGTCAAAAAAGCTCAGGAACTGAGAACAAAGGAAATGGAGACTAAATTTAGGAAAATCTAGTGAACACTGTCTAAGAAGCAGATTCTTACAGTCCTCCATATTTTATTCCCCTGAGTGACTACCCCCTTCTCTAATCCAGCAGGAGACTGAAGGGTTATTCACTAGAAAGAATAAGCAAGAGAGGGGCACCTGGGTGGCTCAGTTGGTTAAGTGTCCGACTCTTGATATCAGCTCAGGTCTGGATCTCAGAGTTGTGAGTTCAAGCCCAGCATTGGACTCCACACTGTGGAGCCTACTTTAAAAAAAATTAAAACTTAAAATTAAAAATTAAAAAAATAGAAAAAGAGAATCCCTTTATTAAGGGATGCATGGCCCATCTGTAGACTAACAAATATATGTCTACTGATGGCTGAACACTGAGAGCTCCCAGCCCTCTGTCCCTTCCTGGATCCCAGAACACAAGCAATCAGGTATCTATCCTCCAGACATGATCAAAACATTTTCTGGATGATCTAATCAACCAAACAGGAAATATGTAGAAAGTACTGACAGCCGGGGTTGGGGGGGGGGCGGATTCTTTAACAAATGGCCAGAGATCATTCCACAGTGAAATTCCAAACCAGCAAACTTCGCCCATGTGTTCAAAGCTTCTAATCAATGTTTAGTGTCCCTTCTTCAACAAGAGAAAGATTCACAGACATCTGAGTAAAACTTGTAACAAGAAAGAAAAGATCAAACAAGCAGATAAAAGTAATTTGGAGGAAAGAAGAATAATGCAGGAAAAGGAAAATTTCTAAATCACTATCATTAGTATGCTCAGACAAGAGGAGATCTTTCCTTGCTATTTTTATTTTTATTTTTTTTAAAGATTTTATTTATTTATTCTACAGAGATAGAGACAGCCAGTGAGAGAGGGAACACAAGCAGGGGGAGTGGGAGAGGAAGAAGCAGGCTCATAGCAGAAGAGCCTGATGTGGGGCTCGATCCCAGAATGCTGGGATCACGCCCTGAGCCGAAGGCAGACGCTTAACCGCTGTGCCACCCAGGCGCCCCCTTTGCTATTTTTAAATAAAGAAACACGCAGAGTCAAAACAGAGCCTGTAGAAAATGAAAACCATAATAGAGAAATGAAAAATTCAATAGGAAGATTGGAAGTTAAAATTGAGAAATCTCCCAGAAACTAAGGGGAAAATTCAAAGAGATGAAAGGTGGCCTTGTTCCTGCTTCCCTGTCTTCTTAAACGTATCAAATATATTTATAGTCTCTGTTTATTTTTCTTGCCTTCTAATTCTAAAGCGTCGGTGCTATTAGGAGTCTGTTTCTATGGACTGATTTTTCTTCCCATTATGGGTCTTCCTGCTTCTTTGCATGTCTGGTAAGTTTGATTTGATGCCAGACATTGTGAACTTTACATGGTTGAGCACTGGAATTTTTATTCCTTAATTATTTTGAGCTTTGTTCTAGGATTCAGTCAACTTACTTGGAAAGAGTCTGATCCTTTTGAGGTTGCTTTGGGAGCAGAGTCTAATTTAGGGGTAAGTTGGCTCCATTATGAGGCCGTCTCTTTTTGGATATGGTACTCTCCCCATGCCTAACACATTATGAGGTTCCTTCACTCTAGTTGTTGGGGATATAAACTATTTCCAACCTTGTGTGAGCTCCGTGAATTGTTCTACCTGCTTCTTTCAAGTGCGCTTTCCCCAGCCTCTAGCAGTGTCTTCAAATGCATACAATTATCAGGACTCAGTTGAAGACTTCAAGAGAACTTTCTGTGGCTCTCCAGGTTCTCTCTGTGCAACTCTGTCCTGTCTGGTACTCTGCCCTGTGAACTCTAGCCATCTTGATCTCCCTGAACAACCAGCCACCTGTCCGTTCAACACAGGGAACCTGCCAGTTCTGCCTAGGTTGCCGCTCCATGCACTGCAGCCTGGAAATTCTCTCCAGGCAGTAATGTGGTATGGAACTTGAACCCACTGTATTTTTTTCTCCCACTTTTAGGGATCTGTGCCCTGTGCTGCCTGTTGTTCAAGGTCTGAAAACAGTTATTTCATATATTTTGCCTGGTTTTATAAATTGTTTTACACAGGAGGTTAAATCCAGTGTCTGCTACTCCAGCTTGGCTGGAAGTAGAAGTCCCCTATTTCAATAACGCCCACATTTCCCCCAGGTATTCTCTCTCATTGTTCAAATTTAGTACACACTTATTGGCTTGGTCTGGGGATATTTAGATGCTGACTATAAAAAAGAGTATTAAAAAACTCCCATAATTCCCTAGAGTAGTAACGCTGGTTAGTGTTTTGTGTATTTCATTTCTCCTTCCAGTCTTCTTTCGGTTTTGCAAGGTTTTTACATCCTTCTTCAATTTACTTCACCTTTCTCTAGGTTTTGACACTAGTGATCACTCCCTTATTTAAAAATTTTGTTTGCTGTTAGTTTCCAGGAAATAACCCTTTCCTGGTGTCATTTCTTTTTTTTTTTTTTTAATTAAGCTTTTAATTTTACTTCCACTATGTTTTTTTTTTTAGATTATTTATTTATTTATTTGACAGAGATAGAGACAGCCAGCGAGAGAGGGAACACAAGCAGGGGGAGTGGGAGAGGAAGAAGCAGGCTCCCAGCCCAGGAGCCCGATGTGGGACTCGATCCCATAAAGCCGGGATCACGCCCTGAGCCGAAGGCAGACGCCTAACGACTGCGCTACCCAGGCGCCCCGTTTTACTTCCATTATGGTTAACAGACAGTGTTATATTAGTTTCAGGTATACAATATAATGATGCAACACCTCCACAGAACACCCGGTGCTCGTCACAGCAAGCGCCCTCCTTAATCCCCATCACCTGTTTCACACATCCCCTCACCCACCTCCCTTCTGGCAGCCGTCAGTTCTGTATAGTTAAGAATCTGTTTCTTGGTCTCCCTCTCTCTCTCTTTTCTTGCCTTTGTTCATTTGTTTTGTTTCTTCAATTCTATGAACGAATGAGATCACATGGTATTTGTCTTTCTCTGAATTATTTTGCTTAGTATTATAGTCTCTAGCTCCATCCATGTTGTTGCCAAATGGCAAGATTTCATTCTTTTTTATGGCTGAATAATATTCCATTATATATATAATATATATAATATTCCATTATATATAATACTATATGTAATATATAATATATATATAATATATAATATAGTATTATATAGTATTATAGTCTCTAGCTCCATCCATGTTGTTGGCAAATGGCAAGATTTCATTCTTTTTTATGGCTGAATAATATTCCATTATATATATAATATATATAATATTCCATTATATATAATACTATATGTAATATATAATATATATATAATATATAATATAGTATTATATAGTATTATAGTCTCTAGCTCCATCCATGTTGTTGGCAAATGGCAAGATTTCATTCTTTTTTATGGCTGAATAATATTCCATTATATATATAATATATATAATATTCCATTATATATAATACTATATGTAATATATAATATATATATAATATATAATATAGTATTATATAGTATTATAGTCTCTAGCTCCATCCATGTTGTTGGCAAATGGCAAGATTTCATTCTTTTTTATGGCTGAATAATATTCCATTATATATATAATATATATAATATTCCATTATATATAATACTATATGTAATATATAATATATATATAATATATAATATAGTATTATATAGTATTATAGTCTCTAGCTCCATCCATGTTGTTGGCAAATGGCAAGATTTCATTCTTTTTTATGGCTGAATAATATTCCATTATATATATAATATATATAATATTCCATTATATATAATACTATATGTAATATATAATATATATATAATATATAATATAGTATTATATAGTATTATAGTCTCTAGCTCCATCCATGTTGTTGGCAAATGGCAAGATTTCATTCTTTTTTATGGCTGAATAATATTCCATTATATATATAATATATATAATATTCCATTATATATAATACTATATGTAATATATAATATATATATAATATATAATATAGTATTATATAGTATTATAGTCTCTAGCTCCATCCATGTTGTTGGCAAATGGCAAGATTTCATTCTTTTTTATGGCTGAATAATATTCCATTATATATATATATATTCCATTATATATACACACACACACACACACCATCCTGGTGTCATTTCCATCCTTCCAAACCCTATGAATCCTCCGTCTCCTTCACTAATTCCTCTCCCTTCATTTACCCTTAAGTGTTCACTGCTTTCTTGCTTCTCTTCTCACTCTATATCTGTATTCTCTCTGCATGATCTCATTCATTACCCATGACTTGAGTTATCATTCACCTACTTACAGCCCACAAACTTCTACCTCCAAATCTCTCTCCCCAGTATTCCAGACCTAAAGAGCCAATTGCCTGAAGCACATCTCTAGTTGGGTGTCTCACAATGTGTCCCAAACAGAACGCGTTATCTTCCCCCACAACCTAATCTATGTGTTGGTTTCATCACAGTGAATGGAGCTAAAATCCACCTTTCTTCCCAAGCTAGAGATACAGAAGCGCTGCTCAACTATTCCTTCTTTTCCCTTCTTAACGCCCGTACATTTAGTGTACCTAATTCTTGTCTAGTTCATCTCCTAAAAATCTCTTTTCTTCAAACCCATGCGCTGGTTTTCCCACATTCCTGCTGTTCACACCCTCACTATCTCTCCCCCAAATGATTGCAACAGCTTCTCTATCTGGTCTCTGGGTAAGTGCTGGGTGCACTGTGGTCTTTACAAAACACGAATGAGGTCATGTCACTCTCTTGTTTAAAAAGTTCTAATTGTTCTCCATCACTTACAGGCTAAAATCCAAAACCTTTCGCTTACCATATACAAGGCTCTCAGAGTCTGCCCCCAGATGCCCTTCTCAGCCCTACCTCCTGCTTCTCCCAGATGTACCCCCAACATGCAGCATCCCTCTGCCTTTTTACATGCTCTTCTTTCTACCTAGAAAGTCTTGCCTCATTTACTCTGTTTGACAAGTGGCTTCTCACGTTTCAAGTTATGGCTTAAGTGTCTGCTTCTTCAGGGACTTTTTCCCTGGAAGCCCTCAAGAACTGTGTCCCCTCATTCCTCGCATGCCCTACCAGTTCCTTCGCTCAGTCATGACTGCACTTGTCACTGTGGCCTGTGGTTAGGCATTTACCTTCATTTTTCCTACTAGACTGTCCACTCTTCACAAACAGAGGCCGCCTTATTCCTCTATGTACTTACTATCTCTCTCATAAAGGCTTAGTACAATAGAACTCCGTAAGTGCTCAATGGGTGTTTGTATAATATTTGATTTCCTGGCTGAGGTCTCTAACAGGCTTTGGAAGGCCCCTTGAGTTCTGTGATATTATATGGAAAGTTGTGTGTTTTGAGGGTATTTTCCTGGAAAGAAGACTCATTCTTGTCACCAGATTTTCAGAGGGGACCTGGATTCACAAAGTTGAGTACTGCTATTTAGGGAGAAGATATAGCCAGGAAGTTGTTTTTAGAAACCTGAAGTTCAGTCAGAGCCTACACTTTGCACTGGGAATGGGGTCCTTGCTGCTGCTGCTGCCGTTACGAGTCCTGTGATGAGGACAGAGATGGAGGGAGGGGTGTGCAGCAGCTCCAGACCACAGGTGGGAACAGTCAGAAGACTGGCTTCTTGAAGCCTAGGACCCTCTTCTCCCCACCTCTCTGTCTTTCTCTTTTTTTAAAGATTTATTTATTTATTTTAGAGAGAGAGCATGAGCGGGGGCAGGGCAGACAGAGAGGGAGAGAGAAACTCAAGCAGACTCCACGCTGAGCTTGGAGCCTGATGTGGGGCTTGATCTTACAACCCTGAGATCACAACCTGAGCTGAAACCAAGAGTTGGTTGCTCAACCGACTTCACCACCCAGGTGCCCCCTGTCTTTCTCTTTTACGCTCATGATTTTGGATACCAGGATGAATGCGAACTTCAAATTCAAACACCACACACACACACACACACACACACACACCCTCTGCATGCACAGAAATACAAACACACACAGACAAGCACACAGCCAGGCATACACAAACACATTCATCCCCACGCACACAAAGAGCACACACAAATCGGCTCGTACAAATGTGTCCTCTGGGTCACACGCAGCCTTGCCAGGCAAGCTCCCTCCGTAACCACACACACAGAGACAGCCGTGCATGTGAGAATCACCCGACCTGGCTCCCGCCCTCCCTCCCGCAGAGAGCGAGCGCTGGCCCTGGCATCAGGCCCAGGGAGACAGCCGAGTGGAGCCATCTGTCAGGCTGAGGTTCCTGCGCCGCCCATCCTGCCTGAGCTCAGACAGTCGGCATGCCGGGCATGCGGCCTCGCTATTCTCTCTGGCTGAATCATGCTGAGTGAGCTGGCCCGGCCAGAGTTTATCAAATCGGAACAGAATTTTGGCAAAACAGATGACTTGTGAGCTTGGCATTTGTGGGCCTGGGGGGTGGAAACCTGTAGGGGTTGGAAGGAGGAGTGGAAGGAGGTGAGGAGAGAGGAAAATTGCTTCCTGGTACACTGAGAGACATGGAGAACTGTCAAGAGGCGGTAATGGCACCAGGCCTGGGGTGCTGGATGCAGAGTCGAAAAATGTGATTCACGCTCCAGCTCTGGCATGTAACAGCCGCGTGGCTTTGAACAGGTTAATTTACCTCTTTAAGCCTTGGCTTCTCCTATAAAATTGACCTAAAGAAATCATCAAACACACAGGATTGATAACAGGATCTTGCAAGACATCGGTTAGATCAGCACGGCCCTGGCATGTAGAGAACTCAATGACGAGGGGCTGTTACAGTCGGAGAACAAGTGAGTTTAAAGAGAACATGTAGACCAGCAAGCCCAGGCGGATCAGTCCTTTTAACTCACCGGCCCCCAACCCCACTGGGCAGCCAGAGTGGGTACCCTGGCATGGTCTCCGGTCTTCATCTGCAAACCAAACGCCTTGATCCCCCTTGCACTCCAGAAGCCTCTTGTGCGGCTTCCTACCATTTCTCACACCCCCTGCTTGAATCAATCAACATTGCCCCTCTGATACTAGTCTTTATTTTTTTAAGATTTTTTTAAAAAGATTTTATTTATTTATTTGACAGAGATAGAGACAGCCAGCGAGAGAGGGAACACAAGCAGGGGGAGTGGGAGAGGAAGAAGCAGGCTCATAGCTTAAGAGCCTGATGTGGGGCTCGATCCCAGAATGCTGATCACGCCCTGAGCCGAAGGCAGACGCTTAACCGCTGTGCCACCCAGGCGCCCCTATTTTTTTAAGATTTTATTTATTTATTGGACAGAGAGAGAGACATAGCGAAAGAGGGAACACAAGCAGGGTAACAGCAAAGGGACAGGGAGAAGCAGGCTTCCCGCTGAGCAGGGAGCCCGATGCGGAGTTCGATCCCAGGACCCTGGGATCATGACCTGAGCAGAAGGCAGACACTTAACTGACTGAGCCACCCAGGTGCCCCGATACCAGTCTTCACCTCTGCACACCTCCGGCTGTTCAGCCCGTGCGGCTCCCACCACCCCCATTATCTGATTTGGGTAATAGTAATAAAAAGTAATGGCAGTCCTGGGGCGCCTGGGTGGTGAAGTCATTTGAGCGTCCGACTCTTGGTTTCTGCTCAGGTGATGATCTCATGGTCATGAGATGGAGCCCTGCGTCTGCTTGAGATTTTCTCTCTCCTTCTGCCCCTCCCACTCATACTCACACTCTCTCTCTCTCTCTGAGATAAATAAATAAATTTTTAAAAAAATTAATAGAAGTTCACAGAACCTATTTAGCCCTCACTGTGCTAGAAATTTGCAAAGCAAATCTAATTTAACCCTCACAACAACCTTATAAAGTGAGTACTGTTATTATCCCCACTTTACAGCTGAAGAAACTGAGGTGCCAAAAGATGAGATAACCTGCTCCATGTAGGACGTCAACTGTAAGTCACGCTGCGATCTCACGTACTGCTAAGAGACACTGGCAGTTAAACCATGTGACAATGCTAAGATGCTCTGATGCAGGGATGCTTAAAATAAGGGGGTGAGGGGTAGGGAAAGTACAGTACAGAATCAATGAAATCCAGTAGTCGCAGCTTAGCCGGGATGTGACCTCTGAAAGTCTGTCTGCCTCCGGGGTCCGCACATGCTGTCCTGCCCTCAAGTCCACAGTCACCGAGCACTCCGTGGAACAGACATTGTGCTAAACTCTTTTAAAAAACTTATTGCGGATGTCTGGGTGGCTCAGTCAGTTAAGCATCTGCCTTAGGTCATGATCCCAGGGTCCGGGATCAAGTCCTGCATTGGGCTCCTTACTCAGCAGGGAGCCTGCTTCTCTCTCTGCCTGCCGTTCCCCCTGCTTATGCTCTCTCTCTTTCCCATTCTCTGACAAATAAGTAAATAAAATCTTAAAAAAAACTTATTATTGAAGTCTGGTTGACATACAGTATTATATTAGTTTCAGACGTACAACAAAGTGAACTGACAATTCTATGTATTACACAGTGCTCACCACGATAAGTGTAGTCACCGTCTGTCACCGCAATGTTACTACAACATTATTGACCATAATCTCCATGCTGTACATTTCATCTTCGTGCCATGCAGCGTATTACCTCATTCAGACCTCACCTCATTAACTATGCTACGAGGGAAGCACTGTTCTCCACTTTGTTTTCTAGATCAGGAAACTAACATTCTGAGAAGTTATGTAATTTTTTCAAGGTATCATTGTAACCCGTGAACCTGAGATTCAAAGCAGGGCCTGTCTGACTCCACAGATCTGGCTCTTAACCATCACGCAAGTCAGATACCTTCTCAGCCTAGATGGCTGCTCCCGGAGTTTCCTCCAAAGGTCTCCTCAGGCTGGCTCTGTGGTGAGCCACAGCTCTTGTTCTCATGATTCCAACCCTAGAATTGGTCTTGTTGTGGATGGTGGTAAGTGGGTGGGGGGCACTGTCCTGGACTCTAGAGGGCTTTCTGGGCCATCTTTCTCTGGGTGGGATGACCTTTCAGTGAGCTCTTCTTGCATTGGGAATCGGTTACCCCGTTGGTAACATGAAGAGAATAATCCTCTTCAAGTTACCTGCCAAAGTTAGTATCTGCTTCTTTGAGATTATAAATGGAAGAAATCTGAAGAAAGAGTTAGTGTACTGTCTATGATTAGTGACTGTCTATGGATCTAGCCCCCAACCAAAGTTCCAGCCTTAGTTCCCAAACATTTCCACTGAACTAGGAAAATCATCAAAGGATCTCACCTCCCTGCCTTTGTTCACACCTTTCCATGTATGTGAAAGGCCTTCTCATTTTCACCTATCATAGTCCTACCTATCCATCACGGCCCAGTTCATAGGCTTCCTTCTAGGAGATATTCCTGGACAGCTGTCCTTGAAGTGACCCATTTCTCCTACCTAATCTTTGACTATAACTTAAGACATGACCACTCATAGCCTTGCCATATAATTACTCATGTATGGGACATTTCCTATTTGGAGGACTTGTGTTGGTTTTTGCCTGCCCAACATCTACCTTTTGGTAAAAGCAACTTGATTTTTCTCTCGTGAACCACCTTCCCTCCCTCATAGCCCATATGACTTGAAGGTCAACTTGAAGTTGACCCCACTTCCTAAATCCAGAGGTAGGAATGTGCCTTAGGTCTCTTCAATCAATATAACTGTGAATTGACTCAGAGAGGGAAAGGTGATTCAATAAAACCATTGAGAGTTATCCCTGGAGATTTCCTGGAGCCATTGGAGTACGAAACTCTACTTCTGCTATGATCGGATGTAAATTTGGAGTTGTGAGGGGTTTTCACATGGAAGAATCCCTGAGAATGAAGCCACCCAAGAGCTGAGTATGGAGAGAGATCTAATCTTCATTGGGAGCCCTTGGGTCTAGATTTAGTTATTCCTAACGTGAGAAGTAATCAGACTAGGGCAAGTAAATTCTGCCCCATGCACATTTTTTTTTTCTCTTAAGCTAGTTTGAGTTGGGTTTCTGTAACATATAATTAAAACACACTAATACATCCCTGACTTGTTTATGGACTTCAAGAGGACAAGGTCCAATCTTTTTAGTTTGACATCTCTTTGGGGCCCAGCATACTCCCTACTAAGATACAGCGTCCTCAAGAAAGGGTGCTGCTGATTGATGGATGGATGTTCCAGTCATTCAATCTTCTAGAGTATCTACAATGAACTAAGCACCAAGGTCACAAGCATTCATTAGACATCGTCCTCTTCCAGGAGTCCGGAGCTTAGTAAAAGAAGAGCTCTGAAAGCTAGCACATTATAATATAACCCAGGCTATAACAAAAATCTGAACAAGTTTTTGTAGGATCCCAGAAGGTGGGAGGTTTGGGGAGATAGGATCTGGGAAGCCTTCTCAGAGGAGGTGACATCAGAGTGAAAGTCTTAGAAAACAAACAGAAGTTCCTAGACAGAGACGTGGGAGTGCGAAGAAGGTATTCCGGGCATAGGGTATTTCAGGCCGAGAGAAAAAGATCATATATATTTACAAAATTCATAAGAGTAACCCCATCTCCTCTTCCTCTGGCTTCTTCCCATACTCTTCTCTCTTTCTGTTTCTCCCATATTGATAGAAAAATCATAGAGATCAAGAGTACAGTCTCTGAAGGGCGCCTGGGTGGCACAGCAGTTAAGCGTCTGCCTTCAGCTCAGGGCGTGATCCTGGCGTTGTGGGATCGAGCCCCACATCAGGCTCCTCCGCTATGAGCCTGCTTCTTCCTCTCCCACTCCCCGTTTGTGTTCCCTCTCTAGCTGGCTGTCTCTGTCTCTGTCGAATAAATTAGTAAAATCTTAAAAAAAAAACTGCAAAAAAAAAAAGAGTACAGTCTCTGAGCTCTGAAAGACTTTGGTTCTCTCACTTACTACCCATTTGACCTTGGGCAAAGCCACTCACATCTTACAAATAAGGACAGTAGTTATTTGCCTCATAAGACTGTTGAGAACATTAAGTGAAATTACAGATTTAAGGAGTGGGCCTGGCCCAAGGTCGTGCTCAAGCAATGTTAGCTGCTGTTATTTTTATTGACCCAGTTAAGAACCTGTGAGCCCCAAGGAACAGAAAACCGATCTCACACTGGGGCAAACAGTGAGGAGATTCTTCCTCTCCTATAATGCGAGTCTTGAAGTGGGGTGGGCCCCAGGCATGGGATAATCAGGGCTCTGACTCCCTTTCTCTGCAGTTCTCACAGCTCTGCCCTCTTCTTTGTATTGGCTCTGTCGGCAGGCTGGCTTTCCTCACTGTGCAGGGATGGCTGTGCCACATGTCTAGAGCAACTGTGACAACATGCTTCCTTGTTCACATCCACCACGACAGAAAAAACAAAGTCCCCACCCGGACCGAAATATAAATCCCTTCTTTAAATCTGTTTAGGCCACCTTAGGTTATGCGCCTGCTCCTGGACCAACAATAGGCCCTGGGGAATTCACTGCGTTAACCGGCTTAAGCCTGGCTTCCCGAACCGGTCGGTCACTGGGAAGTGAGGCTGGCTTGCCAGGAATGCTTAGACGAATTGGGATCTCTCTCTGGAGTCAGAGGGGGAGTCCAACTGTCTCCCGGTCCCATGGCTGTATCACAGCAAGAGGGGAGGTGTCCTGTTAGAGACACGGAGAGGAATATGTGGATGTTGGCTGGACAACCAACGGCGTCCTCCGTGATGACAGCTATTACATTTTTTTAGGCTGGTTCACCTGGGTCTCTTCAGGCCTTGGCTCAAATGGCTCCTTACCAGTACGGTTGGCCTTGACCAGGAGACCAGTTACATAAAATAATGCCCCCCTCTCCTACCTCCCTCACCCTGCGTTAGTTTGACCTAAAGCACTTATCACCACCTGATATGTCACGTACTTTTGGCTTGATGTGTTTATTGGGTCTCTCCCTCTAGAAAACAAATTCTATGAGGGTTTGGTTTGTTCAATACTGTACTCCTAGTACCTAGAGGGGTCCTGGCTCATAGTAGATACACAGTGACAGTTTGTTGAATGAATAAAACGATCTGGCCAGACCAGACTCCTCTTATCTTCCTCAGAGGTTGCCACCTGTTATGGGGTCTGGGAATGGTCACAGCCTCTACAGATCCCCTCTTCTTCTCCCCCTGATCTTTCACCATCGATACCCAACCCCCATCTGTCTCCCTGCCCCTCGAATGTCCAACTGCGGGGCAGGCTGGTATTTGTCATTTTGCTTTCTTTCTGCATAGGATTGATTACACATCTTTTCCTTTTCCCTCCTCATGCTAACGATTCCCTCTTCTTCTCTACATGGACAGTAGTAAATACATTGTGTTCAAATAAAATTAGGAAACCTAAGTGGCTCTTCCATCTTGCGAAGATTTAAGACCTGACATCTTTTTTTTTTTTTTTTGAGAACTACATTTACGTTCCTAGATGTGCGCGAGAAATGCATACGAACTTCCTGCAGGTTCTTCAGCGTCTACCAGTCCATGGCTTCCTGTATTTTTACTGTCTTTGAAGTCTCCTTTGGTATGACTATTTTAAAATTTCCAAGGGAAAAGAATTCTTTGTTTTCCCCCATACCTTCCCCACCTTAACACCCATCTGCCTCTAACGAGGGACATGGAATAGGGCATTCTTTTCTTGAGGGACATTTTCTTATTCTAGGGCTGGACAAAAGAATAATAATAAAAGTAACAGCAAATAACTATGTATTTGCTCAGAAATTGACAATGAACCATGCCAACTGTTCTTGATTATGAATTCACATGTGCTCATAAAATATTACTTGTTTAAAGTAAAAAGTGAAAGTCTCTCCATCTTCTCTACTCTTACTCCCTGAGGTAACTACTGTTGATGAATTAGGGTATGTTCTCCAGATTTTTTTCTTCCCGTGGATGGCGTGTCCACCAGAATTTCAGTTCGCCCTCTGATACAAGCTGTCGTCGGGAAGCTGTCTGAGCAGGGATTCCATTTTTTAACCATCCTCGTGTCTAGGTGTGGCCCTCAGTATAGTTTTTGCCAGTGGAATGTGAGCAGAAATGCGGCATCATTTCTGGGCTGAAGCTTTCAGCAAGCAAGTGTGAGTCTTCCACACCCTGCTCTCCGTCTGCCTGTAGAAGCTGGGGGCCCCCGGGGGGTCAGGAATGGGAGAACCACCAGGTGGAAGGACCCTGGGTCTTTGACTCACTGAGGGAAAAAGGGCCACCTGCCCAACAACTTTGAACTTCTGTGAGTGCGAAATCAATCAACCTCTGTTTGAGTCTTTCCACCTTTGGGGGCTGCTTTGTTGCAGCTGTTGGCAGAACCGTAATTAACATGGTGTGTACAAACACAGGCTACTTTGTGTTACGTTGTATTCACCTGCCCAAGTAAACAACAACAACAACTTCAACGGGATCCCATGATACACCATGGGGCTATTTGCCTTTCACAGCTGAAAGAAGTCATCTAAGAGATACGGCCAAGAGGTGGAAAAGCCAGAACTAGAATCCGGGCGTGATGGCCCCAAAGCCTGTGTTCGCTCCAGTACCCTCATGCCAGCTCTAAACTGGCCTGAGCCTACTTCTTTGATGACGCTAATCTGGAAGAAGGTGCTATTCGTGAAGCTTCTCTGATGACTCAGAGCAGCTGCATTGCCCTCCGAGGTAGCGGGTGGGTAACCCAGGTAAGCTCTGCCCACCAGGGAGCCTGTGGCTTCCTGCCTGCCTCAGTTCAAGGGTTTCTCAGAGCAGAAGCCTTCAAAATGATCCTAGTTCTCAGAAGACATAGTTTGATGTGACAAGCACAGGCTGCAAAGACTGCCCAGGGGACTGGGGTCTGAGGGCGTGGTGAACAGCCGAGGAGGTTAAAGAGCTGAGCTGAAAGCCTCACGCTTACAATTAGCTAGCTTATGTCCCCAGAGGGGGCTCCTTCCTCCAGGTCACAAGCACCTCCAGAAAGTGACTGCAGAAAGCCAGATGGCCTCAGCTCTCATAGGCTTCCAGGAAACTCAACAGTTCTAAGAAGCCCCTATTTCCTGCTTCACATCCAGAGCCTGGGTGGGGAAAGTCAGGGAGGCCCTTGCTCCCTGCACCCCCCAACCCCAGCACCTTACCCTGGGGAATACCTCTGTGTGCACAGCTGCTCACAGAAGCAACATGAACGGCTGGCTGGGCTGGGGTGGGGAGGGAGGCCCTCAGCCTCTCAGATTCTGGGATGCCCCACTCCTCCGGGTCACCATCCACGGCCATTTCTCCTGGCTTAGCAGACGTCTGCCACTTCCTGAGCTAAAGACAGGCTCAGAGGTGAACCCAAGCAACTGGTAACTCAAAGGCATTTTCATTGTGGCTGTGAAATTTAATAAATCAGTGTTTCCCAGTGTGGGAGCCACATAGCCTTGACGGGACACAAAATGATTTTAAGGTTTCCACATAAACACCAGCCCTAAATATTTAATTATTCCCCATTTCACTCGTTTTGATTACATCAAAAATGTTTTTGTTAAGTGCAATCAATCTTTAACACCTCTCTAATACCAGTAAAACTCAGCAGGAAAAAGAGAGCGAGAGAAAGCACAAATAATGTTAGAAATAAAAACGGGGTCATGACAATGGGTACAACAGATACAAAAGAGACCAGCAATCAATATTTTCTAACATAACGTAACTGTTTTCAAAAAGATATCTTTTACAAAAGTAACACCATTGCATGCGTCTAGAAACAAATCTAACAAAAGGTGTGTGCCTGGTCTTTATCAAGAAAATTGTAAAAACTTTAATGAAAAGTATAAAATAAAACCTCAACTAATGAAGAGAGAGAGCATAGACAGGAAGAAGTCTTCATATTATAAAGGTGTCGGTTCTTCCAAATTATTCTAGAACGTATGTAATCCCAATCAATACGCTGACAGTGTGTGTGTGTGTGTGTGAAATTTTTCTAGCTGATTCTACAATGTAGTTGGAAAAGCAAAAGGGGCTGCCATTATATTTACAGTGCTCAGGAAAGGCCTTTCTGAGAGATCATTGTGCAGAGTGAAGCGTTCTGGGCAGGTAGAACCAAGGCTCGGAGGCAGCAGGTGACTTAGAATATTCGAAAAATATGAGGGGGTCAGTGTGGCTGGAGCGGACTAGCTGAGTGGCAGAAATGAGGCCGGAGAAGTATCCAGGGGCTAGATTATGTGGGCCTTGTAGGCTGCGGTTAAGAGCTTTGGAATTAAACGTGAGATGGGAAGCCAGGAGTTTTTGGAGCAAGGAGTGACCCAATCTGATTAAACATTTTTTTAAATTTTGAAAGAGTTGGAAATATTAAGTCAACATGTTTTCCGATGGTGTGGAAGTGCAGTAAAAACTGTGAAGGGGGCACATGAATGGGATTTTGGAAATTCCGCGGTAGTTACTCCTTAGATCACCAGTTTGGTCTTTCTAATCCTGCTCAGTCTAAACAGAATGGGGGAAAACATCTAAGTTCTTGGAGCCACCACTGACAGACACGCTGCAGGGCTGGGCCAGGCCCAAGTCTTTTTCCTGCTCTTTTGGTTTGGGGCTGATGTCTCAGGCGCTGCCCCCTGTGGTTGGGTCTCCAATGACAGCCTCCCAGGGACCAGGTCCAAAAAGCAGTAACTCAGTCCTTCTCTTGAAAAACATCACTGATTTCCAGACTAATGAGGCTTAAAGAAGGCTAAAGGTGAAAGGGACTCCAGAGAGAGAAATAAAAATAATAAATTATAATACAAGTAGCATGTCCCTAAGGGAACTCATTATCTTCTCTAAAAAAAAAATGGTTCTTTCTCTGGCCTTCCCTAGTCCAGTAAATGGCAGTACCATTATTCATTCAGTCAGCTGCCTCAACAAATATTACTTCAGCACGTGTGGTCAGTGCTGGATTCACTGTGATGAGCAAAATGGGCAAAGTCTCTGCCCTCGTGGAGTTTATAGTCTAATGTGGGAGGAAAGGCAATAAGAAATAAAGTTATAACAAAATGTTCAGTGCTGTGAACGAAACAAATAGGGTGACGTGGGACAGCAAGGGTCCCAAATGTGGCCCACTCCCTCTTCTTTGTAAATGAAGTTTTGTTAAATCACCCCCACGGTCATTTGTTTACAAACTGGCCAGGCTTGCTTTTGTGCTACAAGGGCGGGCTTGAGGAGCGCCAACAGAGACCACGTGGCTTTCAAAGCCTAAAATGTTTACTATCTGGCCCTTTACAGAAAAAGTTTACCCACACCTGTGATAGAGGATAATGGAGGAGCCTCACTCCTACGAATGTCCGGTAGAACTTTCTACAATGATAGAAATGGTCCGTGTCTGTGCTGTCCAATGTGGTAGCCACTAACCATTGAGCACTTGAAATGTGGCTGGTCGCCGAGCAACTTATATTTTAGCTTGCTCAATTTATCTATCTCTTAAGCAGGCTCCGCCCTCGACATGAGGCTTGAACTCACAACCCTGAGATCAAGGGCCACATGCTTTACCCACCGAGCCAGCCAGGCACCACTCCCCCCCCTTTTTTTCCTTATTCAATTTTAATTATTGGAAATTTAAATTTAAACAGCCACATGTGGCTAGTGACTACTATTTTGGACAGCATAGTTCCAGACAACGACTCCAGTCAGAAACGTAAAGCTCCCCCCGCATCCTCGTTTCTTCCTCACACTTCTCCTAACTATCTCTTCAAGTCCCAACAAGGCAACAAAACCCAAAATCAAAATGTATGTTCACCGTAATTGCTGTTGTATACACATGTGTCCAAGGATACGCAGAAGTGCATTTTTTAATACTTGAAAACTACTATTGTTATTACTTGATTAAATGGGGAAGCATGATGGGTGATTTTATTTTGCTCTTTCAACATTGTCACTAGTACTATTGAATCATTGTATTTCTTAAAAATCTGAGATGAGTCTGTGCTTGGTTCCTTTGGTTGTCAGGAATGAAGAATCATTCAATTTATCTCAAGTAATGTGTCTAATGTGTGTGTGAGAGAGAAATGAAAAGGAAGACAAGCCTCTCATTGACTCTAAGGAGAGGACCCCTATCGTAGTGTGGCTGGGGCCTAAAGTCTGGAAGGTTCCTCTGGGTCTAGACAGGTTCAAGGGACCTTAACTACAGGGTTTCCTCGGGCCTTCACTGCCCTGGTCTATGAACGTGACTCCGATCCTCGGCTCGTCTGTATGTTGGCTCCATTTTCTCAATACTGTCTCCACTCATGGTTTCTGATTTCTCATAATTCCTGTTTCCTTAAGACTTTTGTCTGCTCCTCCAGGCTTGCCCTCAAATGTCTGTTCCTGCTCCTAAATGTCTCATTCTCTCAGCATGTCTCTGTTTACATTTCCTTTTTTTTCTTGAGATTTTATTTATTTATTTGACAGAGACAGCCAGCGAGAGAGGGAACCCAAGCAGGGGGAGTGGGAGAGGAAGAAGCAGGCTCCCAGCGGAGGAGCCTGATGCGGGGCTCGATCCCAGAATGCCGGGATCACACCCTGAGCTGAAGGCAGACACTCAACGACTGCACCGCCCCGGCGCCCCTCCGTTTACATTTCCAAATGAAGAAATAGGCGTTATCCCAGCTCCTCTTTCTGTGCCGGTCAATGTTGTTGGTCATTGGCTGCTCCGTGGATTTATTTCCCCTTTTCTTCAAGCTTTCTGCTTCTACCTGTCCAGTCAGCTGTAGCCAAAGGGAGGTGGGATCACATGGTTAAAGCCGGGCCACCCTGGGCTGCGGGGGCTGTGGGTATGACAGCTGAGTTAATGCCCATGTTGAGTACCACCCTCTAACGCCTGCACTGGCTGGGACCATCTCTAGGCACCTGAGTCTGGGATACTGTGATCCTTCCATGAGGCTTTGGCCCCTGAAGGGCTGGGTCTCTGACCTGAACTGACTCTCTTTACAGCCAGAAGTTCCCAGATGGTTGCTTGGTTGGGGCAAAGCCACAACCCTTCCCCCCAGCTCAGACTTCCCCTATCTCTTCCCCAAGTTAGAAATGCTTCGGCAAGGGAGGGAAGGCCAGTGCTTCCCTCATGCGGGTCTTAGAGCCGCAGAGAAACACTGCTGTCCCTTGGGAGGAACCCTGCTGCCGAGGCTGCTGGAGAATTTCTGATTTTCTGCTTTGGGCCTTAGTAAGTCAGGGATGATGTGGTCAGAGCCTAAAGGGATAAGTTAGCAATTTCACCCCTAGCAGCATTGGCTTGGGCTCAGAAGCCTGGGCCACCTCTGACTCAGAGCTGAGTTAAGGAATTAAATCTGGGGCCTCCCAAATTTGGCAAGGACAGCGACGGGCGGTGGCGGAGCACGCCCTGGGAATCTCCTGGGCAGGCAGAGTGGGCTTCATTTGGCCATATGGGGGCGGGGGGAGGGGGGCCTGGAAGTTTTCCATTCTCAGCACGCCTTCCCCAGCTGCTCTGAGTGCCTAAAATAAGCCAGCAGACGCTTCCCTTCACCTTTGGAAGCTTTGGGCCCAATTAAGATGCAACTCTCTCTACGGCTCAAGACTGTCCTCAAACTTGACCTCAGTCCCATGGGCTTTCTCAAAGACTGAGTTTCACTTCCCGTCCTCTTATCTGGTTTGGAGAGGGAGACAGCAGGAGCCTGAGGGTGTCTGTGTGTCTGTGTGTATTGGAAGTAGATGTGGGAGGTGGACTTGGAAGAAGAAACGGGTTCACAATTGGGGCTGGGGCCCCATAGAACGCAGTAGGGACCTGCGTCGAATCTGCCCATGCCACAGACTCTTCAACATGTTGCTTAATCTCTCTCTGGGCCTCAGTTTCCTCATCTGTAGAATGAAGAGGTTGGGTGAGGAAGTCTCTAAGGGCCTTTCTAGTTCTGAATTGCTGGCCCTCAAACAAATGCCTTCTGGAGGAGAGCCAGAGAGGAGAAAATTTCCACTGGACTCTCTCGTGTTAGGCTCTGAAATAGTAAGAAGAGCAGCCATGGCTCCTGCTCCGGAAGCCGCAGTGTGGTGAAGGTCTCACAGTGGAGCTCAGACCGTTGCAGCTTCCAGCCCCTAATTCCAGCCCCGGCACTTTCACCTCCAGTCCAATTGGAAAAAATGTGTCCCTTCTTCAAGGCACTTCACTGCTGCCTTCCAGAACATGGCCAATAACTCTACAAACCTACAGCGCCTACACTGTGAAGGGCGCTCTGGGGGTGTGCAAGGCACACCCTGCACATTCCTCGAGCAGTGCTTCCCACGCCACCACGCACGCTGTGAGGTGTAGAGCGCAAGCTCGGGAGGCACCGGGTTCCATAAAGGCTGCTCGAGAGAGCAGAGGGGCAAGAAGCGCTGCACCCCATCCTGGGGGGGACAACGACTCAGTGGGTCTGGGGTGCACCCTGACCCATCTATAACAAGCTCCCACGTGATGCTGCGGCTGAACGGGGTACCACACGTGGAGAACCCGGACTATAGAGTATTAGAGAAGAAAGGAGGCTCAGAGGGAAACCCGCCCCCTGCCCCCAACTCCCTTTCTTACAAATTAGGAAACTGAAGGAAAGGGAGTCGTCCACATGGCGGAGCTGTGATTTCTCATCCAGTCCTCTTTCTACTCCATCGCCTTGCGGTTCCCTGGGTAGTGATATGGATGGAAAACCCAGCACCCTCCTCGGCCTCCCCGGAGATCTTTGAGGAGAGGTGAGGCCGAGTCAGGGCTCCCAGGAGGCAGGGGGAATGATGGATAAGCCCCTGGCAGGACCTGGGAAATTCTTTCGCAAATTCAGGCTGCACTAGCGGGGGCGGAGCCTCGGCTC
>NC_048233.1:47726382-47760476 GCF_002007445.2 Ailuropoda melanoleuca | reverse complement strand
GGGGGGGGGCCCTGGTGGGGCGCAGGGGAGCACTTCCCTCCACACCCCGCCCTGGGAAGGCCTTAGCAAGGCCAGCCAGTTCAGGAGCAGCTGTGTGAGCCTGTGGTTTCCTGCTCCAGCTCCTCCGGCCCTGGCTGAGCCGACCTCTGAGTGCCTTGCTTGGCCTCAGGGTCCCAGAATTCCGAGTCTAGCTCCTCTCTGAGGCACTGGTCCTGCTTCTGCTGTAACACCTCCAGGGAGCAGAAAGTCATGCCTTCCCAGGCATCATTCTAATTTCAGGTAAGCACCCCAGTCTGAATCGGAGAATTTCTCTTTTTGAAGGAATGCCTTCATGATGCCCAAGGTTTTCCCAAGGACCAAGTGCTTTGTCTTCCCAAGACCAGAGAGACTCCCTCATGCCTGTCAGCTAATTAGATGACCAGTCAGTATCTGTCAAACGAGTGCATTGGGTTGGGGGTGGGTGGGCAGAATCAAACTGAATGGAAGACTGGCTTTATCAGCAGCTGCTTATCAGTGTAGACCACTCAGCCTCTATGTGGCCTTGCATGATCCGGCCACTCGCTACCTCTCCAATCTCATCTAACACTACTTTCCCCGAACTCATTACTTCTGAACTTTGTATTTATTTGTGTGACTGTCTGAATAGCATCTGTCTCTTCCATCAGATTGGAAGGCCTATGAAGGCAGGGACAGCGTCTATTTTGTTCGCCAGTGTATCCCTAGCTCTTAGCAATGTGCCTCCTACATCATATATGCTCAGTAAATATTGTGAAATGAAGGAGGGAGAGGATTCCCTACTCTGTGGCAGGCCCCTGTGAGCCCTCTTAAATCCTTATCGGTGAATGTTAGAGTAACGGCTAAGGTGCTATCACAAAGCTCCCAGAGTACAGTGATTCAAAGAAAATGGAAGTTTATCTCTTGGTGTACCTGGGTGGCTCAGTCGGTTAAGTGTCTGACTCTTGGTTTCAGCTCAGGTCATGATCTCGGGGTTGTGAGATGGAGCCCCACGTCAGGCTCAGCATGGAGTCTGATCGAGATTCTTTCCCCCTCCTCCTCCCTCCCCCTATGCTCCTCCCACTGCTCGCTCACTCTCTCTCTGAAAGAAAGAAAGAAAGAAAGAAAGAAAGAAAGAAAGAAAATCTTAAAAAAAAAAAAAAAGAAAGTTTATCTCTCTTTCACAAAAGAACTCCAAGGTAAGGAAGCCAGGGAGGCAGATCCCTTTTGATCCACAGTCATTAAGGGTCCCCATTCCTGCCATCTTACTGGTTTGCCACCCTTGATGCCATGGTCATCACCTGCATGGTCAAAGATGGGCCACGCCTGCCCTGTGCGTGCTTCAGTTTGTGAGAAGTGGACAGAGCACAAGTCCAGGGCAAATGATGTTTTTCTTTAAACAAATGAAGCAAAGCTCCATCCTTCACTTCTGCTCACAGTCTATCAGTGATAACTTAGTCACGAGGCCACATCAAAGGTATAGACTGGCTAGAAAAACAGGTGGCCATTTGCCTCACTCACCCTCTATTACTGTGAAAGAAGGGGAGACTGGATCTGGGAGGATACCTGGTTGTCTCTGTCACAAGGGGTCTTGTAATCATACATAACCATTCCTCAGGGAATATGGTCATAACCCAAATTGTTTGACCCAAACCGCTAAGTCCCAACAGTGAACTGCCAGGAAAAAAGAAAATGTGCCTTCTGGATTCTCAGAGTTATTTCTGAGAATGTTTCAGGGTGCTGTTCCATGTGTCTTCAAGAACGGGCCCTTCGTCAAGGGGACAATGTGTGTCAAAATTACAGATGCTCATACCCTTTGACCCAGGAAGTCCACTTCTAGGAATTTCTCCAATAGATGTATTTGCCCACATGGGAAATGAGATATGTACTGACAGTGGAAAAAAAAGATAAAATATGATGTCCCCATACAATGGAAACCCATCTAGCTATTTTTAAAAAAATGAGGGAGCTCCTTCGTACCGCTTTGCACCAAGCTCTAAGGTATGTTAATAGATGAAAAAAAAGGCACAGAATAGGAAGTAGAGTATGCTATCATCATATTGAATAGAAAAAAAAGAATACTTATATTATTAATATGTATTAAGAATACATATATTATATTGATTTATATTTGCTTCTGTATTCACAGGATATCCCTGGAAGAATTCAAAAGAAACTAGTAACAAGGGTGAGAAGGGGATTGGTCGACTGGATATCTGTAGTATATACTTTCTATACTTTTTCATTTAGGACCATGTGAATATATTGCCTATTAAAAAAGAAGGATGGGGGCGTCTGGGTGGCTCAGTGGGTTGAGCATCTGACTCTTGATTTCAGCTCATGATCTCAGGCTCATGAGATTGAGCCCTAACGCCAGGCTCTGCATGGAGTCTGTTTGGGATTCTCTCTCTCCCTCTGCGCACCCTCCTCCCCCCACCGCTTGCACGCTCTCTCTCTCAATAAATAAATAAAATCTTAATAATAAATGATAGGGGTGCTTGAGTGGCTCAGTCTGTTGAATGTCCGACTCTTGATTTCAGCTCCAGTCGTGGTGTTGGGGTTGTGGGATCGAGCGCGGGACAGGCTCCCTGCTTCGTACAGAGTCTGCTTGGAATTCTCTTTCTGTGCCTCCCCTTGCTTGTGTGCTAAATAAATAAATAAATAAAATATTTTAAAAAAAGAAAGTAGGAAGGGGAAGAGGACAGGAAAGGAGAGGAGAACAGAAGAGAGGAGGGCAGAGCAGAGGAAGGAAAAAAAGAAAGAAAGGGGAAAAGCAAGAAAAGGGGGGGGAAGGAAGAATAGTGGGCGAATCCTTCTATTCTTGTGCTCCGGCCTTCTCTCCGTGCAGCTGCACTGGGGCCTCTGCGGTCTGGTCCCCAAGGTCGCTGCTCAGGGGTCCCAGCGTTCCTTTGAACCGTTTCCGGTTCACACAAGGCACTGCTCTCCTCTGGGCTTCTCCGGCCCAAGCGAGAGACAAGACCACCCTTCAGTGCCCATACGCCAGCAGAGAGCAGCCCGTGAGGTTTAAAGAGAAGTGATGGTGAGGCCAGCGTAATGAAAGTTACCATCTTTCCACAATGGCAGGGACTCCCATCCCTCCGCAGGATCCCCTGTGGTCCATCCTGGTCCCGCCGTGTTCCAGGCCCAGCCTCGTGCTTAGCAGTCGTTGTTCATCATCACCAGAGCTCTCCAGCGATGTCCCCATTTCGGAGACTGAGCCAAATCGGCCCTGGGCCCCACAGAGAGAAGGAAGTTTCCCCTTTCCCCGGTCTGTGGATTGGCTCACCAGACATTATTTCCAGCCAAATGACCGAATTCTTGTCAGGATGATTAACAATGGTAATATCCATCCCCTTCTGGAAGTATCCCCTGCATGCCCACAAGGGGGTATTTTGGCTTTATGGTCATCAAAAGACAATCACAGGAATCTGACTTGAATGCATTTCCAATGTCTTGTCAGTGGGCTTTAGAAATCAAATTAGGGTATGTAAGCTGGGGTATCAATTGCCGACCCTGGGGAAATATGCCAAAGCTGAGTCCAGTTTCCGCGGGTCTCTCTTCAAGGGCTCAGAAATCCTAGGGTCTAGCCTCTCCCAGAATCAACTTATGACATAAAGAACAGCAACAACCAGCACCAGATCTTAGATACAATATGAGAAACAGGAGAAAGCTAATGATGCTGAGAGCCTGGGATGAGATCATTACGGCTATGGACGAGTACAGCTCTCAGCTTCACGGTGGCAAGAAAGAATGATGATGGATTGTGTAATCGTCCTTGTTTGGTGAGAGGACATTTGTCCACAGACACTAACTTGTAATTCTAGGAAAAAGTCATCACAGATTCTTCTAGAAAGGATAGTGAGGAGCCTACGCAGTGTCTTCCATGGCCGTGTAGCAAACGCATCGAAGGAAACACAGGCTGTGCCCAAGGGGCTGATTTCAGAACTCACTGGGGAGGTGGGTCACAGGAAAGAGGAGAATTGTTTGGGGGGAGGAGTCCACATCAGAAGGGGGTAGTGAGGGCAGCCTGACTCCAGAGACCGTTGTCTGGCCCACGCTAGCATATCTGAATTACGGTGTGCTATGCAGAGAGTTCCAGGCTGCGTGAACCCATAGCAGACACTTTGTTGCCACCAGCATCCATTTTAACAGAATCATGATTTTGTTCTTCTATCCTCTCCTCATTCACCCAGCCACGTATGTCAGACAGCGTGGCCTTTGCTCCCAGCTCCAAGGGAGAGGCTTGACTGGCTGCGCTCAAGGCAGTCTTTTCCCCTGGCCCGTGTTTAGCTGGGAATATGCATATGACCCAATTCTGGCCAATGAGAGCTGAGGAGTGGGCTGGAGCATTCTGGGGGAAGTTTCTTTGTTTCAAAGAAAGAATCGTGGAGAGATGTTCTCTCTTCTTCTTCTTCTAGATTTTGTGTGATGCCTGGAACTCTTACTTCATCTTGCAGTTTGAGGGATGAAGTCAAAATCAAAGACGACATATGGAGAGAGTTGGAAAGAACCAGGATTCTTACGATATTTTTGAGTTGCTGAATGAACCTGAGAACATATCCTACCTCTAAACGTATTTTACGTTTTAAAAAGACTTATTTACTTATTTTAGAGAGAGCACGTGGAGGGAGGAGAAGAGGGAGATGAGGACAAAGAATCTCAAGCAGACTCCCCACCAAGCACTGAGCCCGGCACGGGGCTCGATCTCATGACCCTGAGATCATGACCTGAGCTGAAATCAAGAGCTGGATGCTCAGCCCACTGAGTCACCCAGGCGCCCCTTGAACTTATTCTTTTTTTAAAGATTTATTTATTTATTTGAGAGAGAGAGAGCACGTGAGCACGCAGGGGTGAGGGAGAGAGGGTCTTAAGTGCTGAGTGCGGTGCCCTGTGTGGGGCTTGATGTCACAACCCTGAGATCATGACCTGAGCCGAAACCAACAGTCAGCAGCTCAACTGACTGGGCCACAGAGGCGCCTCCCTCTAAACTTATTTTAAGGCAAATTTCAGTTGGGAGTTCAGTCACTTGCAACTGAAAGCATATACTCCACAAATACATATATTGGAATCCAACGATTTATCAGGGGCAGTGCAAGCAGTTTTCAATGATAACACAGCTATCTTATCTCTACTTCCACAGAGCTTATCTTAGAGTGGAGGAGGGCTAGACATCAGACAACTGATTTCACAATGAATTATTTAATCATAATAGTATAAATCGCTACAAAGGAGAACATGCAAAGAGAAGATCTGATCTTGTCTGCACATTCACGTCTCAGTCTCTCTCTCAACTGGGCGTTTTTTCACTTCAGTGTGGTTCCTATAAGAAGGTAGTTTGCACTCAGTTCTAAGTTTTGCTTCTTGCTAAGGGGTTGTGGCATTCATTTGATGACTAAAGGGATTTCCATAGACTTTCAATATAAGACCAAAGCTGACATGCTTCTGTGAAACTTGTGGAGGCTAAACTGCATTCCTTCTCGGATGGAAGGAGTCCAACCTGTGGTTTGCCTAGGATGAGCAAATCCCATTTCACTAACCAGCCATCCTGAAAGATTGCCAAAAAATCCTGAAAAATGAGGTAACTAGGAGGGCTCGGGACAGTGCGCTCACGGTGCTGCAAGTATTGGTAAATTACAAGTAAGTGTTACATTAGTCATTGATTAGCGGACTTTGGGTTACAAGATAGCAACTTCAGGGTCTTTTTCTTCTTTACTCAGAAATCAGCCCACACAAACAATGAGACCAATAAAAACAGAAAGTAAAAAAAAAAAAACAAACCCAAAAAAACAGAAAAGGGGCCCCTGGTTGGCTCAGTCGGTTAAACATCCAACTTGGTTTTGGCTCGGTCATGATCTCAGAATCGTGAGATCAAGCCCCGCGGTGGGCTCCACTGGGGGTGGGGCCTACTTAAGACTGTCTCCCTCTGTGTCCCTCCCCCTACTTCCCTCTCTAAAACAAAACAAAAAACAAACAAAACAGAAAGTCCATCTTTGTTGACACAATGTGAACTAGAGAAAGCAGCTGAAGAAACCATCTTCAGGAAGTGGAGGAAGGCAGGACGGTTCCAGTAGGTCCCTGGGCTGCCACATTCCCATTCCCTCAACCCTCCTCTGACTTCAGCCACAGCTCGACCTGGCCTGTGCGGAGAGCATCCTACTTCAAGCGTGTGACTTGCATCTTTTCTCTTTTTGCCCTGGAACCCTGCTGACACAGTCGAAGCTGCTTGGCTCTTGTACAGGTGGAAGAGTATTTTGGGAGGGTGGCACTTCACCAAAAGGAAAGCAAACAGTAGACAAGAGCTCCAGCGTGCGGTGCTTCGGACAGAGAATTCCAGGAGGACCAGTCTCCAGCCCCCGTGGTCCACAGTGACACTCTCAATCATGCACCCTTCTAGGGCTTTTCCTTCTTGGCGTGTTTTTCTTTGCTTCCTTACTCCTGCTGCGTGGGATTGTCTCCTGGATAAACTACTTGCCCCCTAGTTCTTGTCTCAGTCTCTACTTTTGGGAGAAGCTAAACTAAAGCAAAAGGTATTTCTAGAGGGGGACACTGACAAGAAG
This sequence comes from Ailuropoda melanoleuca, assembly GCF_002007445.2. Classification (NCBI taxonomy): domain Eukaryota; kingdom Metazoa; phylum Chordata; class Mammalia; order Carnivora; family Ursidae; genus Ailuropoda; species Ailuropoda melanoleuca. Next base: position 47,753,925 of record NC_048233.1, on the reverse strand, counting down.
CAAATCAGTTTTCCCTGCAGTACCTAAGAAAGGACCCTCAGGAATTAGAGGGACGGTAGATGCTCTGGGAGGCAGGGATGAGATCCGCCAAGGAACAAGTCAACTCTCTGCCTACGGAGAAGCTACAGGGAAGCCTCTATCAACAATTCCTGCCCGTAGACAGATTCTACTTGGCATTTAAAGACCCCATGCTTCTCTGCTGCCAGGAGAATATTGATTTAAAAAAAGATTTTATTTATTTATTTATTTGAGAGCGAGAACGCACACACATCTGTGCACACACGTGTGCGTAAGCAGGGGGAGGAGCAGAGGGAGAGGGAAAAAATCAAGCAGACTCCCTGGAGCACGGAGCCTGACGTGGGGCTTGATCCCGTGACACTGAGATCATGACCTGAGCCAAAACCGAGAGTCAGGTGGCAACCCACTGAGCCACCCAGGTGCCTGAGAATATTAGTTTTGAAAAACAATCTCAAACCTACAAGAAAGTTGCAAGTCTAATGCCGACAGAGGTATTTTGAAAACTGGTGAGTTTTAACATATGTGGAATAACCTTCAACTTCTGAACTATTTGAGAGTAAGGCATTGACAGGACGGTCCCTCACTCCCGAGTACTTTAGTGTGTATTTCCTAAAGACAGAGACATTCTCCTACTTAACCACAGTATGGCCATCAAAATCAGGAACTCAACATTGACGCATGACAATCATCCACTCTTCAGACCCTTTCTAAGTCTCACCAATTATCCCAGTGAGATCTTTTACAGAAAGGTGTGCCAGGTCAGAGTCACAGGTTGCATTTGGTTATTGGGTCTCTTTCTTCTTTGATCTGACACAGATCTTCAGTCTTTCCTTGGCATTCATGACCTTGACACATTTGAAGATTATCATCTAGTTATTTCGTAGTGGGTCCTTCAATTTAAGTTTGCTTGAGATTCAGGTTAAGCATCTTTGGAAGATATATCACAGGACTGAGGTTGTGTTCTCACTGCATTCTATCGGGTACGTGGTTTTAATCTGTCCTGCCACTAATGACGTTCACTTTGATCACTTGGTTAAGGTGGTATCTTCCAGGCTTCTCCACTGAAAAATCACTCTTTCCTTTTGCAACTAGTATTTTTTTTTAAAGATTTTATTTATTTATTTGACAGAGATAGAGACAGCCAGCGAGAGAGGGAACACAAGCAGGGGGAGTGGGAGAGGGAGAAGCAGGCTCCCAGTGGAGGAGCCTGATGTGGGGCTCGATCCCAGAACACCGGGATCACGCCCTGAGCCGAAGGCAGACGCTTAACGACTGAGCCACCCAGGCGCCCCAGCTAGTATTTTTTTTTAATTGTGGTAAAAAAAAAAAAAAAGAAAAAGAAAAAGAAAAAAAGCTTAACATAAAATTTACAAAAAACCATCTTCACCATTTTTAAAAAAGGTTTTATTTATTTATTTGAAAGAGCATGACAGTGAGAGCACAAGGTGGGGCATAGGGAGAGGGAGAAGCAGGCTCCATGCTCAGCAGGGAGTCCAATGTGGGACTCAATCCCAGGACCCTGGGATCACGACCTGAGCCGAAGGCAGACACTTAACCAACTGAGCCACCAGGAGCCCCTTAACCATTTTTAAGTGTACAATATGGTAATGTTAACTTTTTGCAAATCATTGTGCAGATTACTAGAATTCTTTCATCTTGCAAAACCGAAACTGTATCCATTGAGCAACAACTCTCCTTTTTGTAGCTAATGTGTATTTTGTGGAGATGTGTTTTGAAACAACACAAATATACTGTTCTTCATTAAGCTTTCTATTTACTCATTTATTTATGTCAGTATGCACTCATTGTTTCCTACTTTATGTAGTGGCTTGTACTCCATCATTATCAATATTTATTTTCATGTGCAGAGTGTTCTAGATGTGGCCAGTGGGGGTCCTCTCAACCTTGTTTCTATGTCCATTGTTTTTTTACCATTTCCTTATTTTCTGATATAAAAAGATGTTTCAGGTTCATCTTGTACTTTCCCTGACTGGGCCCTAGAATCAACCATCTCTCCAAGAAGCTCTGGTTCCTATGGTGGACAATCATTTTTAGAAACCCAGAGCTGAGTGCTAGGTACACTCATTGTGTTTGGGATATCACTGCTTCCAGACCCTAAGAATGGACAGCTGAGAATATATCTATGTATATCCATGTGTGAGTGTGTGAGTGTGTGTGTGTGTGTGGTATATGTGTGACGCCCACATACAGACATTTGTGTGTATATTTATTTCTGTATCTATATGTATATTGAAATTGATCAGTTTTTATCAATACCTCAAGTTCTAATTGAACACTACATTCTGTTTTTTCTCCCTTTCACTTTATTTAACTGTAATTCTGAGAGTGAGAAAACTTATGAATGTGTAGGGAATATACTCAGCCAAAATATGAAAAAAAGGAAGTTACAAAATAGTATGGACACCATGAGATGCCCCTTTTCAAAGTTAATAAAGTTAATCTGCATTGCAAAAAAGTCAGGGAGAATATGGATCAAACTGCTAGCACTGTTTGTTTTTTTTGTTTGTTTGTTTGTTTTCAGGGAAGTGGGCTTATAGGAGCTTTATACTTTCTTCATTACATCTATATGGTATGAAAAATCAGTTTTGCCAATAGCAGGAATTATTTTTTTAGCAGGATGTTGGTGGCTCTTTTCCTACTGCCCTTCAGTCGCACTAAAGCCTATGGACAAAGAAAAAAAGACAAAAGTAAATACCTCACCCGCTAAAAAGAATAGCCTACATTTGAGGATGTACCCCCCCACCCCGTTCCCTTCAATCTTCTCCTGAGTTTACAAATAAGTACAGAATTTTTTCTGCTGCTGCCACCTACCAGCCCCCCCACTACTATACCTCCCTTTCCAAAGCAGGGTAGAGAAGACAGGGGAGAGTCCTTGAGGGTAGTTGGCCCTGTGGAGACCACAGCATTTATTCCTGATCTGTGGGTGTTTTCTTCTCTATCTGAAGGCTAGTTCTGGGACATGGATGGAGGAGTCCCAAAGAATCATTTGTAGAACTTAGAGTTGCAGGGGCGCCTGGGTGGCTCAGTCGTTAAGTGTCTGCCTTCGGCTCAGGGCGTGATCCCGGCGTTCTGGGATCGAGCCCCACGTCAGGCTCCTCCGTTATGAGCCTGCTTCTTCCTCTCCCACTCCCCCTGCTTGTGTTCCCTCTCTCGCTGGCTGTCTCTCTCTCTGTCAAGTAAATAAATAAAATCTTAAAAAAAAAAAAAAAAGAACTTAGAGTTACAAAGAAAAGAGACCAGAATTCTATTCCTCAGTTGGATATCTGCTTGGACAGCAGATTCATGAACTACCTCCAGTGTCTAACTGAGGGGAGAGAAGAAAGTTGGAGGGGAGTGCAGGAATATCTGTCTATCTGTCTGTCTACCTACCTACCTACCTAAAGAAGCCAACAGAACAGATGAATGAGAAAATATTTGCAATACAGAGTGCAAAGTTCTACCTCAGATATAAGCTCTGAATATTCCAGAACAGACTGGAGCTGGAGGATCAGTGAAGATTTCATGCGGTTGATGATGTTTTGGGTGGGCTTGGAAGGATGAGTAGGCATTAGCCAACTGATGAGGTTGGAGAAAGAGCCTTCCTGGTAAAGCAAACAGCTTGTGGTGACCACAAACATTAACAATGAATTTAAGGGGCATCTGGGTGGCTCAGTGAGTTAAGCATCTGACACTTGATTTGGGCTCAGGTCATGATCTCAGGGTCGTGAGATCGAGCCCCGCATCGGGTTCCACATGGGGCTCCCACTTGGCATAAAGCCTCTCCCTCTCCCTCTGTCCTTTCCCCCACTCTAGAATAAAAAGAATTCAAGAAATATTTACTAAGTGCCTGCTCTGTGGTGATGGGCACCGGGACAGAGTGGTGGGGAATGGGATTCTGCTGTGAAAAAGATTATGGGTAAAGCTCTTGGGCCCAACGTCCACTGTCGATGAATCAGCCGATGAGGGGGATGAGAAATTGGGTGACGCAGCAGTAACGTGGCTTTTGGGAGTAAACTCCTGAGTTGAGGCCAATAGTTTCTATAGAGGAGTCAATACCCCCGGCAGCTGTAAAGATAGCAGTTTTGTCCCAGGCTCTGATGGGATCTGTGCAGCGTTGACAGCTTTTCCTAGGTCTCCTCCAGGTCACACACTCCTCACCGTCCCAAGTTGTGCCCCAGACCCTTTGTTGCTGGTTCAAGTTGTGCCACTAAGGGATGGACAGTGAGTGACCGGCCAGGGCAAATGCGCTCTGAGTCTGGAAGCAGGGAGGCCAAGGGTGCAGCCCTCTGGGAGTCTGGCCTGAGGACAGTTGGGCTGGCCCCAAAAGGGGCAGAGAGGATATGGCAGACAGATGCCTAGTGTAAAAGGCTCCCTGCTAGGCAGCTCAACTCTGCCTCTGAGTTATTTCCATGAAATTACCACCCTGAGGCACTAATAAGGTGATCTGAGAGGCAGCCAGCATTTTGCATAATTCCCAGGAGGCCAGCACTAAGGGAAGACCATGATCGATTATTCCCTCGTTTCTTCCAAGAACAATAAGGGCATGTGGATGAGTGTCATTGTAGGAGCAGAAGCCAAGGGACACCTGGCAGCCCCCTGTTGCAGAGCCAACCCGAGGGTCCCTCTGGAATGGCACTGGGGGAGGAGAGAACTTTAGCTGTTGGAGTTTTCCTACAAAATTGTCCTCTCTCTGGGTCAGGCAGGGTAAGTGTAGCCTCTCCTTGGCTCAGGCTCCTCCCTTCAGCCTTCAAACATGTTCAAGCTTCATTCCACATTTATAAAACCCTACCTCTCCCACCTTAGTTGGCAGGTTATTTCCAAAGTCAGACTTCTGGAAAGAGTTCGCATCTGCCTCATTCACGTCTCACCTCAACAGCTCTCATCAAAGTCGCTAAAGTGGAAACCAGTCCCTCAACCTCCTCCCTCCTCTGGAGGGCTTGATGCTCTTGGAATCCTCTTCCCTTGGCTTCTGCAGCACCACCCTCTCTGGTTCTCTTCGTACCTTTCTGTTTTCTTGGAATCCAACTTGGTCACTGAATTCTCCTCTGTGGCCTATTCCTTAAATGCTGCTCCTCCAGGGTCTACCCTTGACACTCTTCCCTTTTTGCTCTGGGGGATCTCTCCTATGCGTCTGGTTTCTCCAGTCCCTCGCATGCTGACATTTCCCAGCTCCCTCTCTCTTTCTGAGCTTCCAGCCTCCTCCTCCGGCTCCCCGGGTAGACCAGGTCCCCCAACTCAATAATTACACAATCGAGCTAACCATCAGTTCCCTCAGATTTGCTCCTGTGGTGTTCTTGAGCTCAGTTGGTGGCAAGACTCTTTTACTCAGATACAAAAATAAGAAATCTAAGTAATATTCTACCCTAATCCATCTTCGTGTCCAATGTCATTGACAGTTTAACATCTCCAGTGCCCTCCATCTACCTTCCCAACTCCCACCCTGATTTCTTTTTTTTTTTTTTTAAAGATTTTATTTATTTATTTATTTGACAGAGATAGAGACAGCCAGCGAGAGAGGGAACACAAGCAGGGAGAGTGGGAGAGGAAGAAGCAGGCTCATAGCAGAGGAGCCTGATGTGGGGCTCGATCCCAAAATGCCGGGATCACGCCCTGAGCCGAAGGCAGACGCTTAACGCTTAACGACTGAGCCACCCAGGTGCCCCCAAATGCCCCTCTTCTGTTTGGAGATGAAATGACTGCTTGTGACCTCTGGAAATTCTTTGCTCATCTCTTAAACACAGGGACAGATCTTGCAGACATGCTAAGGAAAGACTAGAAGAAAGACAGAAAGCACTCAGATCCTGCTGAGCTCCTTAAGCTACTGAATTACCCAGCCCTGGAACAGCACACTTCAAGATTTCCTGGAGCATGGGGTGACAAATGTCCTAATTATTTAAGCTACTTTAATTAGGTTTTTAGCTACTTGCAGTTGAAAGCACCTAACTACCGCCATTTGTAATATGTTTCTCTTTTTTAAGATAGAGAAAATATCAAAGAACGTGTTAAAATGAAGAAGGAGAGGGAGAAGAAGGAGTAGTCTTCTATGACAGTCTTAGGAAGTATTAGGTCTGTATCTTTGTTTTGTTCATGTAGAAATAGGTACCTTCCTCTGTTGTGGCATTTAGAACAGAAATTTTTAGATTTCTTTTAACGTATTACAGCCAAAGCGGTTACTGCTGCTGTGGACAGCCAAATGCCTTCCCAAATTCAGTCTCTTACTTCTGCAAACAAGAACTTCCCCACCCCTCAGAGCCATGTCTAGCCTGCTTTCGCCCTGAGGTCAGTGTAAGGAATGTAATAATAGCTAGTCAGCGACATTCTGTGGAGAGCTGGGTGTCACAGCTCATCTCTGCTGAAACATCTAGTTATGCTGGGCTGGTCGTCATGGAAACACAGCTGATGATGTGAGCATATGGCCTAGAGCCTCTGTCTCTTACACTCCCAGTGAGGGAGGGGAGCTGGTACTGGCGAACAACGCAACAATGTCCTATATTATCTGCTGTGCTTGTTGAATAAAGGGGAAGAATAGGTTGCTGTGGAGTGAGCTGAATTGGGGGTGCTGTGAGGAATTCGAACTTAGAGAGCTCTGGTCCCTCTGAGAACAGACACTGAGTAAGGCCTGTGTACAGGGTGGAGGAGTGGAGGGGAGGGTGCAGGGGAACAAACCTGATGAATACTTACTGTGTGCCAGACTCTGAATTAGAAATAATAACAGTAATAGACATTTTGGGAACATCATAGTAAGAGCAAGGTACTTTACATCTTTATTTCTCGTAATCCGTGCACCAACCCCATGAAGCGGATTCCATTACTCGCCCAATTTTTCAGAGAAGGAAACTCAGTGAATAATTGCCCAAAGTCCCACAGCTGGGAAGTGGTTGAGCCCAGGCTTGAACCCAGGGTTGTCTAGCTCCAAAATATCTGTAAACCATTGCGACTCTGCCTCTCTACTGTGATTAGTACTCTGGATATCTTATTTTGTTAAAAAAAAAAAAGTGTATCGGTATTAGACTTCACGCCAATCTTACAAGATCGACTACAAGTTGCTTGTCTGAAATATCATCCCATAGAGTAAACGAGACTCTCTTGGACTGTTAACTATATGGTAGCATAACTCTCATGATGATTCGGTGAGGTTGTTAAAATCATTTCCATTTTACAAATGAGGGATCTTATGCTCAGATAGATGAAACGATTGGCCCAAGGTCACGTGGCTGGTGGTAAAGAGAGAAGAGAAACCAATGGGTGCCATTCAAAGCCTGTGCTCTGTCCATTTCCTCCTCTGCTTTAGGGACAGGTAGGCTGCCTCTCCCTGCCCACTGTGGCTGCCGTTGCCATACTGAGTTCACTCCGAAGCCCACTCCTCTCTGACCAAGAGGCTCAGGCCTCTTGCTTTCGCAATTTCATAGTCAAACTTAGTCTGCCCAGACCAAAGCAATCAAGACAACCACCATCGCAATTAGAAAACCTGACATGGCCAAAGTTGACCTCAAGGTCTTCTGTAAAACCCGCTCCTCCTCTCACACCCCAGTCTTAGTAGATGGCATCATCGTTTATTCTGTTGTTCATTCCAGTAACACAAGGGTCATCCTGACATTGCCCTCTCTTTCCCCTTTTTCATACTGAATCCATCACTGAGTCCCGATGGCTCTACTGAATTGGTCTCCCCACTCCCCTAACCCCTGCCATATCCATCTTTTGTCTGATGACTGCAAGAGCTCTTAGCAGGCCTCCCTGCCTCTACTCTGTCATCCTTCCAGTCCGGTCTCCACTGCAGCAGACTCTTTCCATTACTCTTGAGATTAAATGATTCACTATGACTCTTTGAAGAATCTTTCACATGGCTTTTGTCATGTTATCCTCTGTTTTGCATCCTCATGGTATCCTCTACTTTTCCTTCATAGCACCGGTCACATTTATGATTAATCATTGCATTAATGATTTGTTTGACGTGTCTCTGCATTTGAGTTCAGACCCTGCACTATTCTAGCCCTTACTCTGCCATTCACCATCTTTGCTGCCTGCCTCCACAAAGAAGCAAGATTATTGCTTTTGTGCCAGTGTCTAGGGTCTATCTTTGTGTGTCCGTGTGCTCCACTGAACTCTGAATTCCTTTGGGAGGAATTTGACTAGAAACCAAATCTGCCTGACCTCAGAACCTAAATTTCTAATTCTTGTAGCAGAACGAGAATTAGGAAAATAAGTGTGCAGTTGAGGAAACTGAAGCCCAGAATGGTAAGCGGGTTTGCCAGTGTCACGCAGAGCCAGAGCGGGAACTCAAGACTGGCTCCGAAGGCAGGGCTCCTTCCTGCAGCAACACCTGGCAGAGGCTAAGGGGAGCCAAAAAGGCATTTCCCATGTCTGTTCTCAGTGTTGGGCATTATGACTACTAGACTTTGTGGGGTCTCTGTACCCCTCTTTTCTTCCCGAATCTGCATCAGCTCTGGATGAGCTCTGGGGGTTGTTCTCTCTGGTCTAACACAGCACCGCTCATCTGCTTTGCAGGGGCTCTGGGAGGCCTCTGGGTGAAGGGGACGTGGCCCTGTCTGGCCCTGGAGGATCTGCCTGGGTTTTGGGGTTACCATCTTTCAGTCCTGGATCCAACATTCCTTGGGACCCACATGGGGGTCTGCTAGCTTAAGAGCAGTTTAGGGCATATAACAAGCAGGCATCCTCTCTGGTGAACCGACTGGGAAAGGGAGCTGCTCTGGGAGCCCACATGAAACAGCTTCCCTTCCTCGGCCCGGCTCAGGGTCGCTTGGGGACCCTGGGCTGTGTCCTCTGCAGGGTGCCTTTCTTCAGGGCACAAAGGGTCCCAGAAGCTGCAGCCTGTCAAGTTTGGAGCCCTGGAAATCTTTCCCCTCCTCTGGCCATTTCTCTTGATCCTGTGCAATTTGTCCAAAGCATATTCACCACCTACTCGTTAAGACGAGGTCTAGAGAACTCCACACCCACACCTTCTGCTCTGCACCAACTTCCTAAATCATGGCTCTTCCTCTCCTGGAAAGAATCCAAGGTGGTTCTGAGGAGTCACCCAAATAGTATCCATTTACCTCCTCTCAGAATCAGACACAGGCACATTAGTGGGACCTCCTGAAGAGGGGCCAACTCAGGGGTCAACCAGGATGGTGGGGGAAGGGACAAAGGGAGAGGCAGTGGGTAATGGGGAGCCAAGGGCACTGGACTGGAGGTCAGGAAGCCTCAGCCCATTCCTCCCCTGATGTGTGATCTTGGGAAGCTGGTCCCTTTGCTAGGCCTCACTTTCCTCAGCGTGGTCCAGGGAATTGGCCCTGCTGATAACTGGGATCTCAGTCACTGTGGACAAGCCATGACAGACTCTGTAAGGGGCTCATAAAAACCAGAGCAGGGGCTCCCCCAGCGAGGTATACACAGCCCTCACATACTATGTTCACACGCATACGCATCAGGTTCAATGACCTTCTAGATCTTAGAGGGTGAGCATTTTCTATTTTCACGGTTGTGTATTTTCTAATAAAGTACAGCATGTTAGGGAAAATACAGAGCAAGCACTTGAAGAAGGGGTATATTCTTTTCTTGGGAAATGATTTTTGTTAGGACTCTCTTAAAGCCTTAACTAAAAGTATGTGTGACATACAGATACAGCAAAAGAACTGAAGTGGTAGATAGAGGACCAACACCTACACGATGTGGATTTAGAGAACATGCCATTTTCCCTGAAAACTCGTAATCTTTTCCTCTGTCCAAATCTTCGTCTCCAGTAATGAGAACAATGCATGTGTGTGTGTGTGTGTGTGTGTGTGTGTGTGTGTGTGTGTGTGTGTTTGAACACATTCTCCGTTGTGAAACTCAGAACTAAATTCAAACCCCGATCTCAGAAATTTTATCGATCTTTCCATTGGCAAGTATGCGTTTGCTTTGGATTTGCTTTCCTTCCTACCTCCACATCATCCTTTCTCTGTGGAGGCCTCCACTGTAAACCGTGAAAAGCGGCAAGGTGCGTTTAGCCGAGGAACATTCCGAAGGAAAGAACTGAACTGCGTCCATCTGACGAGCAGGGATTGACATTCGCTTAGCCTTTCAGAATCTACGGGGCAGTTTTCACCTGTCCCTTCTTACATCATTTTTGTCTTCAGTAATAAGACTCCTAGCTACCTACTGGGGTAAATACTAGCATTATCCCCATGTCCCAGATGGGAAGCGGGGCCGTAAGGCCGCAAGAGGACCTGCTCATGGTCATGAGTTGAGAGCCAAATCTAAGTCCTCCGACTCCCATTTCCCTGTTTCTTCTGTCACCGTACATTCTTTGTCTGTTTAAAACAAGCCGGACAGGGCTGGGCTGGGTCTTCGGCACGGCCGCTTCCGCCCAGTCAGCTTGGCTTTTCACGGGCGTGAAGCCCCCTCCCTCTGATAGCACAGCCGGTCGGCACCGCGGTGGCCACCCACGGCCCCCGCGCGCCCCAGAATCACGCCTCCAAGCGCTTTCGCCGGCGGCGGGCGCGGAGGAGGGGGCAAGAGCTCGGCCGCCCCGGGCTGGCTCCTGTCGCGTCCGCCCGGCAGCATGCGCGGCTTCACGTCCGCCCAGCCCCGCTCGCCTGCCTGTCACCTGCACGCTTGGCGCTGAGAGCAAGTCTGATTTTGTTGGTGCTGCGGGTTTCCCCCAGCTCGGGGGCTGTGGGAGGTGCTGGGAATTGTGGAAGGTTTTTCTTAAAAAACGGGGGGGCGGGGGAACCCCTCCCATCCTTCCCTCTGTATATCAGTAAGATATTCAAGGTGGAAAAACACGAAGAGAGCAGAATATCCTAAAGGAAAAATACAAACATTTCTTCTAATCATCCCTGCCTCCCAACCCAAGGACAACCACTGTTACTTGTTAGTGTCTGTCCTTCCATGTTACTATTTTCTATGCCTGTAAAAACATACATTGTTTTCTCCCCCACCTCGCCAAAAAATAAAATAAAATAAAAAAAATAAAAAAAATAAAAAGACACGAAAATGGCCAGTTTTTTGCAGGGCTTTTTATTTGTTCGTTTGATTTTTCTTCCTAGCAGCAAATCACGAGCCTTTTCTCTACCAACCAATATTCTTCTATAATGTGATTTTTAGTGCTTGTATGGGATCCCGCTTTGTGGATATATCATAATTTATTTAATCAATACTCTGGCATTTATGTGGTTTCCATTTTTTCCCACTACAACAATGCTGTGATGAGTACTCAAGAACGTACATTTTCATGCGTTGTTTTTGATTATATTCTTAAATTCTTGGAAGCGGTATTGCAGGGTCAAACTACGCACGGATTTAAGCCTTTACTCTGGCAGTTCTACAGTGGTTTTAAAACATTATTCAATGTAAAAACAACATTAGAGCAACAATAATGAATTCCTCAAAAGAAATATCCACAAACTTCTTTCTCTGACAAATCAATTGTTTTTATTTGCTTATGTCCCTGGCCATATGCAAAGACTATTTTTATATGATTATATTTCTACCTACGGCAGGCTATTATCATCCCCAGGACCGCGTACTCACACAGGCTACAGGGTCTAAATGAAACCATTTAGCAGGAAGGGAAGAGAAAAGAGTCCCACTGAAATTCAGCAAAAGGCGCTGGAGTCCAGTAGGCCTGCTGGAGTGGAACTGGAAAGGTGTTCTGGATCTAAAGCAGCTTTCCAGAACTCAGCAGGACTTCTTGATCTTCCCTCTAGCTCTGCTATTTACTAAAGTTAGCTGCTCTTTGTGGTTTCGCATCTTTCTCTGTCTGCCTCTTTTTTTCCATTCATCTGGTCGAATTCCTCACACTTTGTATCTTTTCTCAGCTTACTATTTTTTAGTTCTTTATAACACACATGTTCACAGTCTCTCTTTCCCATGCTTGACCTCATGATCTATGTATCCTTTTAAAAAACAAAGATTTTATTTATTTGCCAGAGATAGAGAGAGTGAGCACAAGCACCGGGAGAGAGGCAGGCAGAGGGAGAAGCAGGCTCCATGCTGATGCAGCACTCGATTCCAGGACCCTGGGATCATGACCTGAGCCAAAGGCAGATGCTTAACGGACTGAGCCACCCAGGCATCCTTGATTTATGTATCCTTTAAGCTTCAGCTCCTGATGTGATTTACCTGATTCTCCTGGTATTCCCCAAGTTGGAATCCAAAGGATGAGAAAACTATTGGCCCAGTTCACCCCTGTTTGAGCAGAGTTTTGCAGCAACGCATCTCAGAGGATGTTGGCTTACGCTGGATCTGTTGCCCATTCCTGACCCAGGCAGCTGTGCAGAGAGCAGGGATCATACAGCCACATGTCAAAGAACAGGTTGTTTAGGGCTACTCTGCTAAGCAGGTGCTTGTAGGTTAGATTTAGTTCCTTAAAAGGTGGATAGGGGCTATTGTAGGTATAGTGCAATAATATAGATAAAATTGTGTAGTGTGTTTTAATTATTGTTTTATCATAAACATATAAAGACTTCAGGGGCACCTGGGTGGCTTAGTCGTTAAGCGTCTGCCTTCGGTTCAGGGCGTGATCCCGGGGTCCTGGGATTGAGCTCCGCATCTGGCTCCCTGCTCCGCTGGGGGTCTACTTCCTCTTCTCCCACTCCCCCTGCTTGTGTTCCCTCTCTCACTGGCTGTCTCTCTCTGTCAAATAAATAAACAAAATCTCAAAAACATATAAAGACTTCATACTTCTCCAGCTTCAATAGGCATAGTAGTTCAGTCAGTGGACTGAGTACAATTTATTTAAGCAATCTCCTATAATTACATAATTAAATTCAGTTCTTTTTTTAAAAAAAAAAGTTAACCAATTTGGAAAATTCTATAATGAACAACTTATCAGTATATATTTTTACTTTTTTTTTTTGTTTCTCTTAGGGGTGTATCAATTAGCAATGTTTTTCTTTTTTAAAAAAAATTATTCATTTTTAGGGAGAGCAAGAGCAAGGGTTTGGGGGCTGGGGAGGAGCAGAGGGAGTGGGAGAGAGAATCTTGAGCAGACTCCTCATTAAGCCTGAGGTGGGGCTTGATCCCATGATCCTGAGATCCTGAGATCACGACCTACGACGAAACCAAGAGTGGGATGCTTAACCAGCTATGCCACCCAGGCACCCCTACAACATTTTTAACTGCAAAGAAATAAAGCTTCTCTTAAATTAAGAGATTTTTTTTTTCATGTAACAAGTTACTCAAAGGTAGATATGGTTCTCTGGGCCTTTTTCTCATGTTCATATTCTCAAAATGAGTGCTGAAGTTCTAGTTATAATATCAACATTCAAGGTAGAAAAGAGGAAGAGAGAATGCCATTCAGGTCTTCCTTTTCACTGCTATCATTCAGAGTCACCCCCAGTAGGCACAGGCTTATGTCTCTTTGGCCAGAATTGTGTTACATGGACACCCTTACCAATATGGGAGGCTACAAAAGCAAGCATCTTCCCAACCTCCTTCTTTGGAAGCAGCAGAGAAGAAGAGAGTTTGGGATGTGTACTAAACCAGGTTTCTGGTGTTGTCACAGGGACTTCTCAAAAGTGTTGAAGCTGTGAAAACCTTTCTTCAAATAAAGTCTTGCCTGGAAGCTTATTTGGAAAAGCTGATGAAAGTGTGATTGCTTTGGCTGAAGTGACAATGAGGGCTTAGAGCTTTGTGTGGTCAGCACCCCACCCCCACACATACACTCAGTAGGAGGTGTTTCTGCTTTCTAGCTGTCCAGCACCCCGTATCATCTTGCAATTAGTACTCAAGTCTTCCATCTGGGTGATACCCCCCATGTGCGTATACTCGGGAGATATTTCCCATCTCCCCTTGGGAAGCCGAGGACCCAGATTCTGTACCCTCACCTCCTGCTTCCTTGCAAGACCTGAAGCATGGGATTTAGGTTCAGTCAATGAGACATTCTTTCCTGTCTTTGAATGACGAGCACGTGACAGTGTGGGGGGTGATCAGAGGTCATTTTCCTCTCAGCAGCAATGCCACATGCACCTGACGCCTCTTGCTCTGTGACCTGTGGTTCCAGCTGCCTAGCCCTCTGGAATTCCCGTTTCCTGCCTGTTTTCAGAACCTGGTCGTAGAGAGATTCTGCGAGCCTCTGAGTTTGTTTTAGTGCATTGACTTTTGGCTTAAGATAGGCACGGTTAACTTCTTTTGCCCCAAGTCCTGGCCAGTACAAACCCTCCCTAGCAGTGCCACGGACAGTTCTGTAGAACTTCTAAGGTTGCAAGGGGCACAGTTTAAAATCTGCTGCCTTAGGATAAATCCCTTGGACTGGAATTAAGGGACAAAGGTACAAATAGTTTAAAGTTTCTTGATAATTATTGCCAAAGAGTGTTCCAAAAGTATTGTGAAAATTTACGTAACCACAAACACTGGGTATTATTGTTGTAACTTTTGCTAGTATAATGGCAGGGAAATGGTTCCTATTAGTGTTATCTTTTGCATTTATTTGAGAAGGTGAAGCTCATTACTTTTCCTTATGTTAGCTTATGGTTATACTTCTATTATGGAAGATGTCTGTTTATTTAGGCTTTAATTTTTCTGTTTATGACGTGAACTTCTTGTAATTTAGATATTCATTCTTTGAACGCTCACTGCAAACATTTTTCTTGGTCAATTTTTATTTTCCTCTTGTTACTTTTCTTCCTACAGAAGCTTCACATTTTTATGTAGTAATATCTGTTCATCTTTTCCTTTGTCATTTCTTCATTTGCTTCAGTGCTTTAAAAGTTACTATTCCTCCAAAGATCTGATAAGCAGAGAATTCAATTTCCTGCCAGTTTTTCTGTGATTTGGCTTTTATATATTTTATTCTTTAATCTGGGATTTTCTTTTCTTTTCTTTTCTTTTTGGAGTATTGTATGAATCTAAATAATTACATTGGCTTTTAGATTGATAGGCTTTTGTGAACAAGCCAAGCCTCTGGGTTTTTGTTTTGCTTTGCTTGGGGTTTTACTAATGCAAACAAATTGTCCAGGGAGCAGGGGCTCGTTATTGAGAGAAGTGTGAGTAAAATGGAGAGAGAACTTTAGACAATTGAGATAGAAACAAAGAGACAGGGAAGCTCTGAATTGGAGACAGAAAAGCTGGAACAGAGAGTGAAACAGAAACAAAGAGAAGTGAGGAATCAAAGGTCAAGAAGCGAAGGAGGGAAACCAAGATCCAGGGCAGGAGAGGGCTTTGGATGTCCCTGGGCCTGGAGCTTGGGTGGGTGACCGCAGAGGCTGTGGGAGCGACTGGCAGAGGCTGAGACGGTGAGAAGGGGCAGCAATGCAGGCTCTCCCTCTGTCACACTGCCCCAGCCCACGTTAGCCTGTCCATGGGCCTGGGGAGGCCTCGCATTTCATTTGGGGCTCCTGATTTCCTCCTCAATCTCCAGTCGGCTGCAGGTCTGGGGATCTCAGGGCGTAGAGGAAAATATCTTTCCTCTTCTCCTGTCTGTAGTCTTCCTTCTCTCTGGCCTCCTTTCTGGTCGGCCTTCAGGCGAGCATTCAAGGAAGATCCTGAAGACCAGTCATCTAAAATGGCCACCTGGGAGGCGGGTAGGATATAATCCAAATATCTCAGCCTGGCTCGGAAGCCCCGTTATTATCCCATCTGAGGGGTTAAGTAATTGTGCCCAACATTAAAGGGTAGATATGGGTTCAAACCCTGGTCCCATCTAATTCCAAATCTTACAGTTCTTTACCATGCATCAAAATGTTGGGCTTATCCTACATCTCCACTAGAAATGATCTTCCCCAATGTGCTTTCGTCTTCATCTCTGCTTATCCAGGTGTCATCTTCCCATCCCCGCCACCTTCCATGTCCTATAGCTCAGGCTTCATTTGGCACTGATGCCTTACTTTTAGTCCGATCTTCTACTCTTCCCTAAATATTATGGTATTTTTGTCTGGTTTCCCCATTATAACCTGGAATGGTGTGTTTTACCTCTTTGGACTCCCTGCATTGCTCTCCACCGTGCTGCCCAATTGTTGGACCATTCACTCGATCACTCCAGGGAAGAGAAGGCAACCATTAAAGGCATGTGTTATGAAGTCAGCTAAGCTACTCAGTGGGTGAGTGGACCTTATTCCTACTGAGAAATTATGAGACATGATCTGGATTTTCCTAAACAACGGTGAGGGAACTGCATCTCCGCAGAGTCATTGGCTGATGGCTGCTCTGAGAGCATGGCGGTGTGAGAGGGGAGTAGAGGAGGGGGGTGCTTATTCCCTGAGCTGGCCTGCTGGTGGCAAGAATGGACTTGCACAGTTCAGAAAAATCCGTCCGGCAAAGAGATGAAATTTTTGAGGCATTGGGTTCCTGAGTACATTGCAAAGTCCCAGGATATGGGCTGGACTCCAGCAGCCATGAAAGAACATATCTGTTTCTCCTGACTTTCACACCATAGTGTTATTAAATACTTGACCTTTGCAATTGTATAGGTGAAAAACAATACTGATAAAACAAAAATAGTAACTCTGTGTCATTTTAATTTTTATGTATAATTCACATTGACTTTTAAAATAATTTAAAACTCAGCATCCATCTAATGCTTCTTTAACTATAAAGGACTCTGACACATGCCAGTAAGCGATCACACCCTCATCTCACCCTATAAGTAGGTGTTACTGTTATTTCCATTTTAAAGCCCCAGATAGAAAGCAAAGACCTTTAGTGACCTGCCCTAAACCATTCGGTTCGTCTGTGGTAGGGATTGGATTTGACATCAGGTTTTCTTACTTCAAAGACCCTACCTTCGTGTCCTTTGGACAAACTTTTATTTTTCGAATGGGAGAAAACAGACCAGCCACTTAGCCTCTCTGTTTTTTGATCTATAAAACAAAGAGTAGTGAACATCTGTTGTTCATGTCCCTCCAGCATCCTCTCTCTAGTCTTCTGAGAGCATCAAAACGTCAACTGGGAATTTGTTAGAATTGCCAATTCTTGGGCTTTCCCCGGGTCTACTGAATCAGAAACTCCTGGGCTGGGCCCCAGCATCTGTGTTTTAACAAGCCCTCCAGGTGATTCTGATTCATGCTGAAGTTTGAGAAACACTGGCTTAGGGGAAGGAACGTAAGAGGTGCCATCTTGCCAACCCCAGGGGAAACCCTGCTTGAGACAAGAGCCACATAGAAGCAGCACAGCTGAGAGATACAGAGAGTGAAAGATTCCTGATTTTACCATTTGAGTCTCTGAGTATGGTCCAGCTTGAAGTCAGCACAACAGCTGTAGCCTGTACTTACATGAACCAATAAGTTCTTTTTATTTCAGTTTGAGTTTGGTTTCTGTTGCTGGTAACCAAACACATCCTGACTATCAAAGGGAACATTTATTCCTCAAGTTCCAAGTGGAGAGATTCTCTTCAAGCATTGGTTCTCAAAGTGTGGTGCCAGGATAGCATCACCAGGGAACTTGTTAAAAACACAGTTCAGGGACACCTGGGTGGCTCAGTCCACTGGGCGTCTGCCTTCGGCTCGGGTCGTGGTCCCAGGATCCTGGGATTGAGCCCCACTTCGGGCTCCCGGCTCAGTGGGGAGCCTGCTTCTTCTCTCTGCCTGCTGCTCCCCCTGCTTGTGCGTGCTTTTTCTCATTCTGGCAAATAAATAAAATATTCAACAAACAAACAAACACAGTTTATCAGACCCTCCCCCATGCCTACCGAATCAGGGTCCAGGGTCTTGGTGATTCTGATGCCCATTACAATTTGAAAATCACTAGAGTGAGACTCCCAGACTCTCTCCCCACCCCTTCTTCATCCTTTTCTTTGAAGACGGTATGCATTATCTAATTAATGAGTTCAGCAGAATACTCTGGGCATGCTCAGTTTAACCCTTCCCTTTGTTTCCTCTGGCAGCCTAAGGGGAGGCAGTCATTCTGCGCTCCCGTATGTGCCGCAAGTTGTACCGAGGCCGATCCCCGTAAGATGAAGCCTACACTTTTTCCAGCCCTGCCTGTAACTCAGTGGTGAGTTGGTTCTGGGCACAGTATAGGCAAGCCCATTTGGCCTCACACCTAAGCCATGTCGTCCAGCGTAGCTCTTATCAGTAATCAGGCTGACATTTTTGTCTCCATCTGTTGGTTTTCTGTGTCCTATTTCTCACTTGGTTCAGAACTTGGAGGAGGAAGAGGGCTGTTATTGATTGGGTCCCCTAATGCCCCACACTGACTAATACGGTCTGGCGGGGTGGAGTAGAAGATCTCTCAGGTGCCTTCCCTTCTTACATTTAGGGCATTGTGTCTCACGCTCTCTCTCTCTAGCGCTCCTGAGTGCCCCATGAAGAAAACCTTACTTGTTCTCACTAGACCACTGGTATTGCACCTGCGGGAGACAGAAGTATCCTGTGGCTCATGGGGCACAGGAGGGGAGATTGCAATCACAAAGCATTTCCTTTCAGTTCTCTCCCGAAACAGTGTAATTCTGTGGGGCAGGAATGGGGCCTCGAAACCACTGCATTTAAAAAGCCTCTTCGGAGCTGTCTACCTTGCCTTATTGTTAGGTTCTACCAGCCAGCTAACCTAAATCCATACGGCTGCACTTGAACTTGTGTCCCATTCTGGAGGCTAGGGATGTCTTAGCTTATCATTTCAAAGCAAAGACTTCCATTTTCTCTCTTCCATGCTCTTGGCCTTCACCAGTTCTTCACAAATCTTTAAGACAGTCATAGCCATGGTCCTGGTAAGGGATGTGGATTGAAGAGGTGCCTGTTTGGAGCTCTCTAACCAAGGCCTGGGTGCTACAGAAAGCCTGAATTTCAGGGTTCCTTTCCCTCGCAGCAGCAGGCCCAACTCTCTTCAGAAAGCTGCTACAGGAAAAGAAGGGACAAAGCAGCCATCACAGTTTAACCTGAGCGATAACAGGACAATGGAAGTATTTTCTGTATATTGGCCCTGATTCGTGTTCTCCCTGGAATAGTTAATTTTCCCAGATTATCTAACGAACACTAAATTTTACATAGTTAGATTATATATGTACAGCCTTGGCTCCTGCTGTCTGTATCATTAAAAATTGTTCATAAACAGGGGCGCCTGGGTGGCTCAGTTTGTTGAGCATCTGACTCTTGGTTTCAGCTCCGGTCATGATCTCAGAGTCGTGAGATCAAGCTCTGCGTCGGGCTCTGTGCTTGGTGCAAAGTCTGCTTGGGATTCTCTCTCCCTCTGCTCCTTCCTGTTCTTTCTCTCTCTCAAATAAAGAAATAAATCTTTAAAAAATTGTTCATAGGGGCGCCTGGGTGGCACAGCGGTTAAGCATCTGCCTTCGGCTCAGGGCGTGATCCCGGCGTTATGGGATCGAGCCCCACATCAGGCTCCTCTGCTATGAACCTGCTTCTTCCTCTCCCACTCCCCCTGCTTGTGTTCCCTCTCTCACTGGCTGTCTCTCTCTCTGTCAAATAAATAAATAAAATCTTTAAAAAAATAAAAAATAAAAAATTGTTCATAAACATGACTTCATATTTTTTCTGACTTAAAAAGGAAGAGATTGGACTTTGTTAAAATAGAAAAAACTTCTGCATCAAAGGCCACATCAAAGAGTGAAAAGCCACAGAATGGGAGACTGCATTTGCAAATCACCTATCTGATAGGAGTTTGCTATAAGAACTCCTTGGGAGCCTGGGTATCTTAGTCAGTTAAGCATCTGCCTTCAGCTCGGGTCATGATCCCAGGGTCCTGGGATCGAGTCTGCAGGAGGCTCCCTGCTCAGTGGGGAGTCTGCTTCTCCCTCTATCCCTCCCCCCTGCTCGTGATCTCTTTCTCTCTCTCTCTCTCTAATAAATAAATAAATAAAATCTTAAAAAAAAGAACTCCTACAACTCAACAACAAAAAGACAACCCAATTAAAAAATAGGCAAAGTGCTTGAATAAACATTTATCCAAAGATGTACAAATGGCAAATAAGCATATGAAAATATGCTCAACATCATTAGTCATTAGGAAAATGCAAACCAAAACTACAGTGAGATGCAACTTCATACCCAGTACGTTGACTAGAATCAAAAATGGAAAATAACAAGTGTGATGAAGATATGGAAAAATTAGAACCCTCCCACGTGGCTGGTGGGGATTAAAATGGTGTAGCTGCTGTGCAAAATAGTTTGGCAGTTTCTTGAAAAGTTAAACATAAAATTACCATTTGACCCGGCGATTTCACTCCTAGGCATATACCCAAAAGATTTGAAAACAAGAACTCAGAATTTGTGTATGAATGTTCATAGCAGCATCATTCACAATAGCCAAAAGATGGAAATAATCCAGATTTCCATCAACAGATAAGTGGATAAACAAATTGTGGTCTATCCATACAATGGGGTACTATTTAGCCAATAAAAGGAAGGAAACATGAATACATGCTACAACACGGAGGAACCTTGAAACATTATGCTAAATAAATTAACCAGACACCAAAGGGCAAATGTTGTATGGTTCCACTTATATGAAATATTTAGAATAGGAAAATTCATAGGGACAGAAAGCAGATTAAGTAGATTAGAGGTTACCAGGGACTGGGGGGGGAGGAGAGAATGGGAAATTGAAAAAGAGAGGAAGAAGGAAGGAAGGAAGGAAGGAAAGAAGGAAGGAAAGAAAGAAAAGAAAGAAGAAAGAAAGAAAGAAAGAAAGAAAGAAAGAAAGAAAGAGAGAGAGAGAGGGAGGGAGGGAGAAAGAATGAAATACAGGAAAACTCAAAGTAGGAAATAAAACTCTCCTGTAATCTCACTACCTAGGATAACTGAATATCCTATTGGCCTTTCTTTCTTTTCATCCATTCATAATGATTAAGTATCAAAAGCTTTGAGCCACTCATAGGTTCAAATATGCACCCTGCCATTTACTAGCTGTATGACATCTCTGTGCTTCATTTTTTTTTGGTAAAATACAAATAATAATAGAACCCACTTCAAATGGTTGATTTGTGGATTAAATTGGATAATAGGTTTTAAGTAATTAGCACAATGCCAAGCACCTGGTGAAGTGCTCAGTAGATGGTAGCTCCTATGTATATACTTTATATTTTCATATGTACTGATTTGTTTCCTAGTCTTCTCATTCCCCATACAAATAAAAATTGTTTTTAAAGCCAAGTAGTATTCCTATTCATACTGTAGCACCATTTACTTCACCGAGTCTCTGTTGTTGAATATTTAAGAGGTTTTGATTTTTCGTTATTTAAAAAAGATGCGGCAGTGGACACTCTTGCTTGATTCTTCCCGGCAGCCATGGCCTGAAAGGGGCAGTGTGACTTGGACCCTGCTCCGTCTCCTCGTCTCTGGGGCTCCCACGGCAGTGCACGACATTGGGTCTGGCCCCAAGCTGGGAGACAGAATCTGAGTTCCAGTCGTGCTCCTGCTCTCTCTAGGCAGCGCTGGGGACCGTTCTTTTCTATCTGGGCCTTTGCTTCCCCACCTTTAAAATGAAAGCTTTAGCGGGAATGATGTCAGGGTGCTTTTTCTGCTCTAGGGCTCTATGATTCTCCGATGAACCTCCACGAAGCTATGGATTCCTCCAGCCCCGTTGTGGCCGGCCTCAGGGCTGTGTGTGTGCCCACACTTGAGCATGCGTTTCAGTTTCTATTCTTAGCAGCATGATCTTTAAACAAGGAATAGATTCGTGCATCTGTCTCATCTCAGATGCATGCAGCTCTCCTGCTGGGCTGTTTCATTCTCCACCAGCCATTCATTCACATTAGAAGCAGAGGCCCATTAAGGAAGTAAGTGGATGGTGCGCTTCCATCAACCACGGTAAGAAGTGAAGGCTCTCAGCTGGGGTCTGGCCCTCTTTGGTTATCGAGCCTGGGCTCGGTCTGACTCAGCTATAGATGAGGTCAGGGGGAATCTTCGTTTCAGCAGTACCTCCTTCCCCACTCCACCCCTAGATCCTTTCTCTGGGATGGGCCAAGGATGGTATTTGGGCAATGGTGGTTTTTAGAGATGGTGAGTCACCAACATTCCAGATGAGAAGGTCATTGTTTGTTCTGAAATTGAGTGGACATGGATGAGTCTACTCTCCACCAAGAATTATGGAGGTTATGGAGGTGTCTCAGGGTTACTTTGGATATTTAAATACACAACTTCGGGAGTCTTGGCGTGCAATCTTATTTAACAAGACGGGGGCGGGGGAGGGGAGCCCAGGTTCTTCATTTTAAGACGATTACAGGTGATTACAGATGCGCATCCCAGTTGGAGAGCGTTTGCAGATAGTAGTTAAGATTGGCAAACCCTTAAAGCCCACAAAGTTCAGGCAGGTGACATCCATTGGATGGGCTGCAATAGGCCTGCTGGTGACTTTGAAGAACAGGAGCATGCAGACCTTTTCTCAAGGGCAGCCTGTACTTACCCGGACCCAGCTGTCATATGATAATGTTGACCTGGTGTTGCTAGACGTTCCATTTAATTTTATTGGGAAGAGTTAGAAATCCAGATTTGGGGGGGCGCCTGGGTAGCACAGCAGTTAAGCGTCTGCCTTCGGCTCAGGGTGTGATCCCGGCGTTATGGGATCGAGCCCCACATCAGGCTCCTCCACTATGAGCCTGCTTCTTCCTCTCCCACTCCCCCTGCTTGTGTTCCCTCTCTCGCTGGCTGTCTCTATCTCTGACAAATAAATAAATAAAATCTTAAAAAAAAAAAGAAATCCAGATTTGTTTGTGAAATATCCTACTTTAAAATACCGATAACTCACTTACATAGTGGTAATTCAATTAAAAAATTGAATTATGCCCCAAAACATATCTGCTGGCTAAATTAGGTCTTGAATCTGCCTGTTGAAGTTCTTGACAGCCCTTTAGCCACATCCTCATTCAACTTAAGTCAGAATAATGCGTTCAACAGTTCTCTTGATTGGTAGCATGATGCCATCCCTGTGCTGTGAGGCTCTGCGGGGTTCTGGATAACACCCAGCTTGGCATGAGGTAAAGCGCTCTAAGCAAGGGAGTCAGAAGACCTGTGTCCTGCTAACAACTTGCTAGGTGACATTGGGAAAGAAATTCTTTCCCTAGTCATAGGATTGCTTTCAGTAAGGTAAGGGGGATGATCTCTACCACTCTTTCCAAGTTTGTAGGTCATGCTTTTTGTAAAGATTTACATACTTACCTATTTTTTTCCAGCTACTTGAGAAACAAACTTTCCAGATTAAGATGAAGATTCATTTTTATTTGGCTCGAAAGACAACTAGTTCTTTCTTTCCCATATTCTCCTATGTCATCAGTGATTTGTTTTTGTAGAGGTTTCTTTTTGTGTAGGATTTTGGGGTATATTCTGAGGGCAAGAAAACATTTTGGAATAGAAGTCTAGGTGGAGTCTAAGCTTCTTGCTTGCTGAACACTCGACTTTGAATCAAATAATAATAACAAAGGAATAGAGTTGATACAGGGGACATCTTGAAATAAAAAGACATTTTCTTGATAGCTCTGATAAAATCCTGCAATTGAATCTTTTCTCCCCGTAGTTTTATTAAGATTTAATTCATATACCATAACATGCACTTTAAAAAGTGTATATAATTCAATGGTTTTCAGTATATTTACAGAATCGTGCCACCATCATCACTATCTAATCTCAGAATATTTTCCTATCTCCAGAAAGAAACCCCATACCCATTATCAGTCACTCAGCATTTTCTCCACAGTCCTGACAACCATTAATCTACTTTCTGCCTTTATGGATTTTCTTACTTTGAACCTTCCATGTAAATGGAATTATATAATATGTGCCTTTTGTAACTGGCTTCTTTCAGTTAGTGTGATTTTTTTTTTTTTAAGATTTTATTTATTTATTTGACAGAGATGGAGACAGCCAGCGAGAGAGGGAACACAAGCAGGGGGAGTGGGAGAGGAAGAAGCAGGCTCATAGCAGAGGAGCCTGATGTGGGGCTCGATCCCATAACACCAGGATCACACCCTGAGCCGAAGGCAGACGCTTAACCGCTGTGCCACCCAGGCGCCCCTAGCGTGATGTTTTTAAGGTTCATCCATGTTGTAGCATGAATCAGTACCTCATCTTCTTTATTGCCAAATAAAATTCTGTTGTATGAATATACCACATTTTGTTTACCCACTCATCAACTGATGGACAGTTGGGTTATTTCTACTTTTTAGCTAGTATGAATATGCTGCTGTGAACTTACATGTACAAGTTTTTGTGTGGACATATGTTTTAATTTACCTTGGGTCTATACTGAAGGGTAGAATTTCTGGGTTATATGGTAAGTCTATGTTTCACCTTTTGAGGAAATGCCAGACTGTTTTCCAAAGCAGCAGCTTTTGCATTCTTACCAACAGTGTATGAGGGTTCTAGTTTCTCCACATCCTTGTTAACGATTGTTATTACCTGGCTTTTTTATTATGGTGATCCTAGTGGGTGTGAAGTGGTATCTCATTGTAGTTTTGATTCCACAGCTGAATCTGTTCCTGATTGCCCTGACTTAGATTATCTACCCATCCTCCAGCTAATTACTGTGGCTAGTGGGAGTTGATAACCTTAAGTGAATTAGAGTGAACCCCTGGCGCTGGGGATGGGTGCCATTCATAAACTAGAGGGGAAATTTGGAGATACTATTTGAAAGGAGGGAGACATGGATGACTGGGAGGCAGCCGGCACATGTTTTCTGTAGGATGGTTTTGCTTGCTTGGTTTCAGAAATTGTCCCTATACACAGGGATCGTAGTGGTGCCGGGTAGGAAGGAAAGAAAATCTTGGTTGGGACTTAGGCATAGAAGGGGCTTACAAATTAGGTGATTGAAATAGATTCTACTGAAAATAGGCTGGTACTTCAGAAGGCAAGGAGCATAAGGCGGACACTTTGGTCATCTTCTTGGTCCTGAAGGATTATGGGAAATTTTAGGGCTATAGGCAATTTTAGGGCTACGCAGACATTGAGAGACATTTGTGGGAAAATTAACTGGCCCTTTCTCAGCACCTCTCTGAGGTGGGCTCCTCTTTCTTTTCTCTCTCCTTTTTCTCCTTTTCATATTGATGATATATCTGTCATTGAGGCCTTTCTGGCGATTACTGCTGTAATATTTCGTTTCCTCTCACCCCAAAATAGGTGTTTAAAACAACCATTTTGTACCACACTAAAAAAAGATAAAAAGAGTTTGGCAACTAAATGCAAGGCTTGACCCTGGACTGAATCCTGTGCTGGGGGGAAAATGCTCTAAAGCACATTATTGAGTCAACAGACAAAAATGGAATATCAATGTAGATTAGATTAAAATATTCATATCAATATGAAATTTACTAAAGTTGATAGCTGTACTGTGAGATAATATGAGATAATATCCTTATTCTTAGGAAATATACACTGAAGTGCTTAGGGGCAAAGGGCCATAATGTCTGCAACTTACTCTTAAATGGTTCAAAAAATTCATTTTTATATATGGATTATATATGTATATATGTGTTTCCTATATATACATATGAAAGAGAGAGAAATAGGGGAGTAAAATGCTCACAATAGTGGAATTTGGGTAAAGGTGGTGTATGGGTGTACTTTCTACCTTACACATGGAAATAATTTCCAAATGAAAAACTGAAAGAAGCACAACCAGTTTACTACTTTATTTTGCTCATGATTTTGTGGATCAGGAAGGGCTGGTCTGGGCAGCTCTTGCTTGGGGCCTCTCATGCACCTGCAGTCAGATGCCAGGAGGGACAGCCCTCAGCTGAAGGCTCGACAGTGTTGGATATCCAAGATGTCTCCCGAGGCTGGCAGTTGATGCGGGCGGTCTGCTAGGAGCTCAGCTGTACCTTTGACTTACATGCTTACATATGGCCTCACTAGCACGGGAGTCTTGGGGTAGTCAAACTTCTTACTTTGTTTCTCCCAGAGTGAGAATCCCAGGAGAACAGGTGGAAGCTGTACGGTCTCTTCTGACCTAGCCTTGGAAGTTCTACAACATCTTTTCTGCTGCATTCTTTTGGTTCCAAGGAAGTCACTAAGTAGTGTCCAAGAACTTGCAGTCATGTTCCAAAACTGCCATAAAAGCTTACTGCGTGCCAGGCACTGTTTTATGTGCTTTATAGGTATTAACTCATTTGATTCTTACTGAAAAATAAGAACAACAACAAACAACCCTTATGGTAAGTAGTCTTACTTTCCTTAGAGAAGACAAAACTTGGGCCACAGAGTTTCAGTTCCCAACACCACACCTTTAGTGAGAGAGCTAGGATTTGAATCCAGACAGTCTGGCCCCAGAGCCTACGGCCTTATCTACTACCTGACACTACCTCTACGTTGAGCTGTGATTCCTGCTACATTTGGTTAAACTGCCAAACACATAATCACTTAAAAAAAAAGATTTATTTATTTGAGAGAGAGAGAGAGGGAGAGAACTAGTGGGAGGGTTAGAAGGAGAGGAAGAGAGAATGGCAAGACAGAATGGCTCAGACTTCCCCCTAAGCGCAGAGTCAAAGGCAAGGCTCTATGACCCTGAGATCAGGGCCTAAGCGGAAACAAAGAGTTGGAGGCTTTTAAACAATTGCACCCCTATAATCCTTTTTCACTCACAATCACTGGCATGCAAACCTTCCCAATACATTCAAAATCACGTGACACAATTCTTATCTTTTCAGCTCTGGCTTTTGCACACGCAGTTTCCTTTCCCTGGAATACCTTTCTTCTAATTATTCACCTGTCTCTATTAGTTATTCTTCAGATCTTCTGGGAAGCCTTCCTTGACTACCCAACTCTCAGGTGAATGATTCTGCTATGGGCACATATGCTGCATGGTGCTTAATAGTTACAGCGCTTATCATTATGCCTTATAATTCTGTTGTTGTCCTGGCTGTCTCCCCCATTGGACTCTAAGTTCCCTGAGGGCAGGGACACCGCTTTGTTCAGGAAAGGATCTTTGGCACTGAGTACGGTGCCTGGTATGAAGTGTGTACATAATTATAAACCAACCTCTCATACTCTTCTAGACAATGACCACATATTTCTCACACATAAATGCAGCCACTAGGACACTCTCCTGACATACAAAACCTGTCCCATTCACACTTACCCATGTACCCTCAATCACTGTGACTTATTCCCCATGCTCAGTCTCCGTCACGTTCCTCACGCACCCTCACCACTGCAACCCATCACGCACACAATTACTGTGACACAGCTCTGATCCTCAATCACTGTCACACACTGTTTTTCACAGAATCATGGTCGCCATCTGTACTCTTAACAGAGGATATTTACTCTCCTACAAAAACTGAGTTAAGATGACAACTGCTTTATTTTTCACACACGCCTTCACATACTGTATTTTTTCATCCGCATAATCCCTGACAATCCCTGACATTACACAGTTATGGTCACACACTGTCTACTGTCTTCTTCCTACTCCCACTTGACACCCACTCCGCTCACACGCGCGCGCGCGCGCGCGCGCACACACACACACACGCTCAATCACACACAGTCAAAGGATCGGAGGGGTCCGGCCGCGGGGGTCTGAGCCGCCCTCCGTCAGCGCACGAATCTCACTCCCACACCTTACACACTTATACGCTTACACTCACTCCCTAGCTCACTCGACTCACTCATCGTCGAGGGATCGGAGGGGCGGGTCCGCGGGGGTCTGAGCCGCCGGGGGTCAGCG